>NC_135995.1:7970655-7975655 GCF_053455715.1 Rhinoraja longicauda
CCTCGGTGACCCGGGGAGACACTGCTGGCCCACCCGGGGCTGCTGGTTCCACCTTGGCGGCCGAGGGCAGCACTGCCCCTCGACCCCCACGTCCTACACCTGCGGCGGAGCTTGGCGGAGAGGTGCAGGGGGAGGGTGAGGGTGCGGAGGAGGGGGGTTGGCAGGTGCAGATGGGGAAGAAGTCCACGAGGAAAATGAAAAATCTTAAAGCGAGACAATCGCAAACGGATGGGCCCACGCCCACACCTGAGCCCACCCAAAGGGTGCCTGTTGGGCCCGGAGAGGTCCAGGGGCACCTGGCGGGGCTCAGCAAGGAGCTGAGGAGGTACGGAAGAGGGCGGGGGAGTTCCTGTTGGGATCTGCGGTGGCTGATCAAAGGGATGAAAGAGAGGAAGCTGGCAGTGTGGAGGTGGAGGACTCCTCCTTTCTGGAGGTAACCGAACCACCTCCCTTTGTGGGGGTAAAGAGGAGGCATGAGTCTGGTGAGGAAGAGGATGGCCTTGGGCATAAGGCCAGGGGGCTGCCTGCCTCGAGACCCTCCACTCCGGTAGAGGATGATAATCTACGACTAGTGTCCTCTGGGCCGGAGGTTGCCCTTTCGTCCCAGGGGCCTTCAGAGGGTGATATCTCACAAGATGTTGGGGTTGGCTGCCCTGGGAATGTGTCCCCTGGGATGGAGGACGAGCAGGGACAACCCGAAGGGGGTTCTCGGCTGTAGGGGTGGTTTCCCAGCCTATGCTCCTCATTAGAGCTACGAGAGTGACTGAGGGGTGTGCTGTCCCACAGGCTGAGGAAGTAGGGGAGAGTCCAGAAACACTGGCTCCTCCAGTGGGCCCCAGTGAGGGTACTCCCCTGGTGGTGGAGGATGGAGACTCTCTGGGTGATGCTGGGGGAGTGGGTTCCCTGGATGCGGAGGGGGGCGGGGCTGTTGCGGGTCGGGTCTGTCAGTCGGATTCCGGGGGTGAAGGTGGATCGCGGGCCATGGGGGCGCCCTGTTTTTGTTCTTCCCCAGGCCCAGTTGTAGAGGGCGGGGAGAGTGTGCAGGAGCCTGGCCATTCACTGGCCGGCTCATCGCTGTTGGAGGCGTCAGGACTCTCCCTCGACACTGATCCCAGGGGTGGGATCATGCCGGAGGGGGGGGGGGGGGGAGTGTGTTGGAGCCAGCTTACACAGTGAAGAGAGCGAGCTGGCAGCCAGCGGCAGTCTGCCAAATCTGGGCCACGACCTTGAGTGCAGGGAGGAGGAAGATGTTGCTTCAGGTGTCAGTGGGTTGGCAGAATGCCAGGACTCCAGTGCTGTGGCTCGAGCGGCCGGCATCTTTGAGATTCGAGAGTTTTTGATTGAACATCATCGCAGTAGGAGTAAAGTCCGGCTAGCTGCCGAACGGTGGCCAGACCTGGGGGGAACTATCCGGACACTTAGTGCTATCCTTAACATTAGGGATAATGCTCTAGGTGCTAGTGATAAGCGCCAATTCGGGGAGATTTTGAAGCTCCTAAAAGAGAGGGGCTTCACTCCCACAAGGACCGTGAGGAATAAGCCTAGTGTGCCTTCAAGTTCACAGTAGTTAGCCTAAATATAAACGGTGGAAGGGGGGACCTTCGTAGGTTTCACCATCTATCGGTCCTCAGATAGGGGAAGTATACAGTGAGCTTTCTACAAGAGACGCGCACTGTTGTTAGTGATGAGCCCACCTGGGTCCTGGAGTGGGAGGGGAGGGTCCACATGAGCCACCTCAGTACAAAGTCAACTGGGGTGGCTTTCCTGTTGGCCCCGACTTTCCAGCCAGAGATTGTGAAGGTGCAGGAAGTTGTGCCAGGCCGTTTGCTCTATCTGGCCGTGATCCTGGATGGCGTGCCGTTACATTTCATTAACGTGTATGCCCCCAGCACCAGCACGATGCAGGCGCGGTTACTTCAGGAGGTGACCGCTCTGCTGAGCACCATTGATTGCGGAGAGTGTGTCTTCCTTGGGGGGATTTCAATTGGACCCTTGAGGTGCGAGATCGCTCTGGTATTCAGTGTGCCCCTGCAGTGGCGAAGAAGTTGAGAGGTGTGATTGAATCTTTCGAGCTGGTTGATGCGTGGCGGAATCTCCACCCTGATTCCAACGCGTTTTCGCGGAGGTCTGAGGGGGGTGGTTCCCGTATCGACCGTGTGTACATCTCCAGGGCGTATGTCTCCCGGGTCTCCGCGGCCTCCATGCGGACGGTGCCGTGTTCGGACCACTGCCTGGTGCGAGTGGACTTTACTCCAGCGCGCACACGGGCTGGGTCCGCGTACTGGCACTTTAATAACCAGCTGCTGGAGGATCGCCGATTCCGGGAGTCTTTCAGGCGGTTCTGGGTGAAGTGGAGAGAGAGGCAGAGGGGCTTCCCTTCCCTTAAGCAGTGGTGGGATGTGGGGAAAGCTTACATCCGTCTTTTCTGTCAGGACTACACGGGAGGGTCGACCAGAAGGCGGGAGGCGGCGGTCGAGCGACTCGAGAAGGAGTTACTCGACGCAGAGTCTCGTTTGGGCCGGGTCGGTGAGGACTCCTGTGAGTGCGGAGAGTTTCAGGAGAGGAAAGAAGCGCTGAGGGACCTGCAGCTTGAGCGGTCCCGAGGTGCTTACGTGAGGTCGTGAGTCCAGATGCTGCACGATCTGGACCGGGCTTCACCTTTCTTTCTCTCTCTGGAGAAAGGGCGAGGAGCCCGCAAACAGCTCATCGAGCTGCTCGCGGACGATGGCTCCTCGGTCACAGACCCAGAGGGGATTAGTGCGTTAGTTCGGTCCTTTTATGGAACGCTGTTCTCCGCGGATGGTGTCAGCGGGGAGGCTCAGCGGGTCCTGTGGGAGGGGCTACCGACTATAGATAGAGGGGTGTTCGAACTGCTTGATGACCCCTTATCATTGGAGGAGGTGACTGGTGCCCTGCACCAGCTCAGAAGGGGTAAGTCCCCTGGGCTGGATGGGCTGACGGTTGAGTTTGTTAGAGCCTTCTGGGATGTCGTGGGGGCTGACTACATGAAGGTTCTGGGGGAGAGCCTGGCGACCGGGGAGATGCCCCTCTCGTGGCGCAGGGCAGTCGTTGTCCTGCTACCCAAGAAGGGCGAACTCCGCCTGTTGAAGAACTGGCGCCCGGTCTCTCTCCTCTGTACAGAGTATAAAGTTTTTGCACGGGCGATGGCAAATCGCATGGGCTCCGTACTATCCCAAATGATCCACCCTGACCAGTCATACACAGTCCCTGGTCGGTCCATCCAAGATAACATCCATTTGGTTAGGGACCTGATCCATCTGGCCCAGGGCACTGGTCAGTCAGCTGCTTTTCTATCCCTGGATCAGGAGAAGGCTTTTGACAGGGTGGACCATGATTACCTCTTCGGGACACTGCAAGCGTTCGGTTTTGGACCGCATTTTGTGGCCCGGGTCCGGCTTTTGTACACCGCAGCAGAGTGTCTCGTGAAGATTAACGGTGCATTGTTGGCTCCCATTCGCTTTGGGAGGGGGGTCCGCCAGGGGTGCCCCCATGTCTGGGCAGTTGTACTCGGTCTGTGTGGAGCCATTCCTGTGTCTTCTTACGAGGCGGTTGGCAGGCCTGGTTCTACCAGGACCGGGGGGTGGAGGTGGTTCTCTCGGCCTATGCCGATGACATTCTCCTTACGTTCACTGATCCTGTTGACCTGCGGAGGATGCACGAATGCCAGCAGGTGTTCTCAGCTGCTTCGTCCGCTAGGATCAACTGGAGTAAGTGCTCCGGACTTCTAGTGGGCCAGTGGCAGGTGGACTCCCTGCCGGAAGAGATGAAGGATTATGCGTGGAGCACCACGCACCTCCTCTACCTGGGGATCTACCTGAGTCCCACTGAGGATGCTTGGCCGGCGAACTGGCAGGAGCTAGAGACTAAAGTCGTCGCCCCGGCTGGGACGCTGGTCAGGCTTGCTTAGGGTTATTTCTTTCCAGGGTAGGGTGCTGGTCATAAACCAGCTGGTGGCCTCAATGTTATGGTACCGGCTGGCCACTCTTGTCCCGCCCTCTACCTTTGTAAATGCTGTACAGAAGAGGTTAATGGATTTCTTTTGGGGAGGGAGGAAACACTGGGTCTCAGCCACAGTCCTGAGTCTCCCGCTAGAGGAGGGTGGCCAGTCCTTGGTATGCGTGCGTACCCAGGTGGCGGCTCTCCGTCTCAGGACTCTGCGGAGGTACGTGTACGCGGAGCACCCTCCCAGGTGGCACGCTCTGGCCACGTATTTTTTCCGCCAGGGCCAGTGCCTAAGGGGGGTTTGGCGGCTCCCGGTGGCGGGCATCAGCCGACCCGCCACACGGGACATGCCAAGCTTTTACCGCGATGTGTTGAGAGTGAGGAATTTGGTCATCTTCAGTCAGCGCGTTGCTCCTCAGGGGGAGGGGGTGTTGTGGCTGTGGTGGGGGCCGGTCCTCACGCTGTCGCGGTGGGTGTTGGGGAGCGGCGTGAGCTTGGAGTGATTCCGGCCGAGCTTACCCCCCGCTCCGCCGGAACTGCTCATCGGGCCCAGGCTCCGGAATATTTCCCGGGAGCCGGCCCCCACACAACTTGAGCCGCCTCTCCCAGATGCCCAGCGTTCCATTCCGTGATGCAGGCAGACGTTTACTGTATAGGATGCTCCTGCACACTCTGCACCTCCTCGCCTTCGTCTTCCGTCCGGATACGCCGTGGCGATCCGTGTTACCACCTGATGGCGGGGGTGGTCCCCAGTGGAGGTCTCTCTACAAGGGTGCCCTCCCCCTTTACATCGGGGACCTGGGGTGGAGAGTGGTGCACAGAGCCGTTGTGTGTAATAAATTATTGAGCCGGTTCACGGACACGCCGGCCGCCTGTATTATCTGCGGCGAGGAAGAGTCCGTGTTCCACATGTACATGGAGTGTGTGAGGTTGCTGCCCCTGTATGAGTATCTGAAGGGGTTGCTCCTCAAGTTTTGGCTGCATTTCAGTCCTACGATCCTGGTGTTTGGGCTCGGGGCTGGGAGTGGGGAGGGCCG
>NC_135995.1:7980655-8019624 GCF_053455715.1 Rhinoraja longicauda
CAGAGGGAAGGCAGGGACAACTTAGGATCCGGCAGCAGAATGGCTCCATTAATGGATTCATTCCTCAGTTCGGTAACAACACACGCCGGTAGATCCGCGGCCACCGGTTCAGGAGATCGATCCAATTATTGACCAACAGGCGGGTGGAAACCGAGTGTGACAGACTCCACAGCGAGACGTGTCCAAAGGAGCGGGTGTTCACTCTGATCAATAACTCAGACACAGTGAACTTCACAATGTAAACCCCTTCCCAGTCTCACCGTCCCGGAGAGCTGCCTGTCCCGAGCACTGGGACAACTCTGGACAAGGTCCCACTGAAGGCAAGAACAACATTCTAGTGGGTCCCGGCAGTGGGAGAAAGAGAGGGTTAGTTTCGGCTATCTGAAAATAAGAAAAATCACAGCGTTAATTCAAAAATATTTCACTGAGAGCATTGATATACTTCACATATTCTTGTACAACGATCATCAGTTGTGAATCATGTAACACGATCAGAATCAGGTCAACACCCGTTAACGGACGGAGTTATAAAACTTGAATTGTTCTGTTCACTTACCAGGGACTCCAACGGCAGCAATGATCACGTACAAGATTTTCTCCACGGCGTAATATTCCTCAACTTTTTGACGGTGCATTTTCTCTGCCCAGCGACGTGTCCCCGTGAGCTACCGGTAATCTCTCGGAATGAAATGCCGGGGCAGAACATTCCCGGAGATTTTATACCATTTTCCGTCTCCACCGGGACAGTGAAGTTTCAACAGAGTTTAAAAAATAGATATTTTGAAATGATTCGCAAACAGATGACATCAGCCAAGTGAAATCCCCGCTGAGACAGGTCGTGATTTATTCAGGGAATTGATTGAGAAACTCCAAAGACTGGGAATGGTGGCGATACTGAGGGATGGAAATTGGGAGCGGCATTATTCCAGCAATGGGAATATTGTTTCAAACTCCATCGGATCCAACTCTCTACCACATGTTGTTTATCTGATTTCCTTCACTCAGCAAGGCAATCCCAAATTCAAGGGACCGTCTCAAGTCTTCTGGTGCCCAGTTTGAAGGTGGACTGGACAACCTTTGTCCACAGCGTGATGAATTAGTTCAACAGATCACCTCAGACTAAAATGGACCCTCCACTCTGTTTTAACACTCAATGTGATCGCGGCTTAACTGATTGTAACCTCAACCGCACACTCCCGGCGACCCCTAGTAAGCATTTAATCCTTGCTTGCCTGGAATGGATCTAGCTTTGCCTTGGGACAACAACATTCTCTCCCTTCATTACCTCTGAGGAGGAACGACCCAAAGAATCACGACACTCTGTGAACAGAACCATTGCCGCCTCAGAATTGTCTTAAAAGTAGAACAAACGGCGAATGATGCATCATCTCTCCCTCCTCTCTATCTCTCTCTCTCTCCATGTTTACTGCTATTCTCTCTCTGAACTGTTACTCTCTCCCCTACACTCCCTTTTCTCCCTCTCTGTGCCGCCCGATCTCTGCGATCCTCTCTCCCCTCCCCCTCCCACTCTTACTGCATCTCTCCCTCCTTCTCCCTGTATCTCTCTAAAGCTTCCCTCTCCCCCTTTTGCCAACCCACTCGCTCTGAACTCCCCACTCTCCTCATTCTCCCACTCTCCCTTTGACCGTTCACTCTCCCTCCACTTCTTCTTTCGTCTTCTCCTCTATCTCTCCCTTTTATCTTTGTACGACCGATTTCTCTATCCATTTCCCCACCTCTCCATCACTTGCCATCACTTCTCTTTCCAAAGCCTTTCATGGCAAGTGCAGTTAAAACGGTTAGCCACCATGGGATGTAACAGCTGTCCCTATACCCCTTCCCTCACGCTCGAGCGGCCCTTCCAGGTGAGACAGATGTTCACCTGCACCTCCTCTAATCTCATCTACTGCATGTGGTGTTCCAGATATGGCCTCCTTTACATCGGCGTGGTGAAATGGAGACTCGGCGACCGTGTTTTGTCGAACGCTTACCCTAGTTCTGCTAAGGTTTGCCGTATCTTCCCGTTGCAAGCCATTGTAACTCCCCCTCGCACACTGACCTTTCTGTCCTGGGCCTCCACCAGCGCCAGAGAGGTTACATTAAAACAGAAAGAACACCACTTCATAGTCCGCTTGGGAACTTTGCAACCTAATGGTATGAACATTAGCAAATGCCAGGTAACTAACGTGCAACTTCCCGCTTTTCCCTCGCTCTTTCTCTTGCTTCACGCGGACTCGCACCTGTTCATCGCCTCCACCTCCACCTTCAACCGATATTCCCTCCTCTCTCTTTATAATTCCATCCTGCTCAATCCTTATCTCGCAAAGTTTATCTTTTAACCTCCGGTCTCAACCACCTAACTATGAAAACGGTATTCACCCACTCATCATTCAACTCGCTTTGTCCTGCTGTTCCAGCCTTCTCCACCTTCCCACCACAATCAGTCTGAAGAAGGGTCTCGAACCGAACTTCACCCATCCATGTCCTTGGCAGGCTTAGCTAGTTCGGCGTGCCCTCTACAACTCTCACCAACTTCGACAGATGCACCATAGAAAGTATTTTATCAAGATGCATCACAGCTTGGTGTGGGAACAGCTCCGTACAAGAACGCCAGAAATTGCTGTGAATTGTCCAGACCATCACACAAACCAACCTCCCATATATTGACTCAATTTATAAACCACGCTACCTCGGCACAGCCAGCAGCAAAATCAAGGACGAGTCGCACCATTGCCACTCCTGCTTCTCCTCTCTCCCATCAGGGAAAATGTACAGAAGTGTCAAAATGCACACCTCCACTTTCAGGGTCAGCGTCTTCCCAGCTGTTATCAGGCAACGGAATCATCCCACTACAACCACAAAGCAGTGCTGAACTACTATCCACCTCTTTGTTGATCCTCGGACTAGCCTCGATCGGATTTTGCAGGCTTTACCTCGCACTGAACGTTATCCCCTTATCATGTATCTATACTCTGTAAATGGCACGACTGTAATGATGTATTTTGTTTCCACTGACTGGGTAGCACGCAACAAAAGATTGTCACGGTACCTCGGTACACGTGACAATAAACTGCAATGAACTGACATACTCAACTAGATTTCTCCAGAGGTGTAGCCTGACTCGCATTGGATATTGATTGTGTGTGACAGTGTGAGTGTGCGAGTCCGTGCAAGAGTGTGCTAGCACCCGTATGCGAGTGTGAATGTGTGAGATTGTGCACATGAGTCTGTGTGCGTGCGTATGCGTTAGTGTATGCGGTTGCAGGAATTTCAATGATTTAGCGATACCTTATTATCACGTACCCAGGTAGAGTGAAATGCTTAGTTTTGCAGACAACCCGGTAACATCATGTAGAAGACCTCACCTAGGTGGTAAAAAAGTGTCGCCACATTTTGACGCCGGCAAAGTTACAAACGTTAGCCGAATAGTTGTATCTCCTGTCTGCCGCCGCACCGCAGGTCGCCCCTTCGTTCTAGGAGGCCTTCCTCGCTCTCCGACGGTCCACCTCGCTCTCTGCGGTTGCTCGCGGCTCCCACCTCGCTCCCGAGTCGCGGCTTCCATCGCCATCCGCGGTGGACGAGCCGGGCCGACCGGGCCGACTGAAGGGCTTGGCCCCGCTCACCGGGAACACTCCCGGCCACGCTGCGCTGCGCTGCTCGCCGCGAACATCCAAGGATCCACTCAATCCCAAAATGTGCACGTGTGCATGCGGGTCTGCGTGCGAGAGAGCGGTAGAGTATGTAACAGTGCATATATTTGTGTGTGTGTGTGTGCGTGTGTGTGTGTGTGTGTGTTTGTGTGTGTGTGCGTGTGTGTGTGTGTGTGTGTGTGTGTGTGTGTGTGTGTGTGTGTGTGTGTGTGTGCGAGTGCATGAGTGTGTGAGCATTAGTAAGTGTGGATGCAAGTGCGATTGAATGTATCTCTGTCTCTGAGTAGGAGAGTGCATGTGGGTTTGTGGACAGTGTTTGCGTCTGTGCGTGTGTGTGGCTGTTTGTGAGAATGTGAGAGAATATGTGGGATGTGAGTTTGACAGAGTGTTTGAGTATGTAATTCTTTGATAGTGTGTGTGTGTGTGTGAGTGTGTGCGTGTGTGGGAGAGTAGGTGATGGTGTTGTCAGAGAATGTGTTCGTGTGTAAGTGTGTGCGAATGAGTGCGTGTCTCTTCGTGCTAGTGCGTGTGAATATCTGCTAGTGTGAGTGCATGTGTACGTGTGATTGTATGTGAGAATATGTGAGAGTATATTTGATTGTTTGTGATTGCATTTGAGAGATCGCGTGTGTCTTCGTGTGCGGGTATGTGTGTGTGCGTGTTTGACTGTGCTTGAGGGTGTGAACATGTGTGTTTGTAATGATGTAATGGCATACTGTGGGTTTTAGTGACGACGTGACACGCTGTGGGGCATTACTGATGGAGTGACGCACTGTGCAGTGGAACTGATAGAGTGACACAATGTATGGTAGTAATGGTGGATTATCACACTGGGTTGGTACAGATGGAGTGACACACTTTGAAGTTGTATTGATGAAGTGACACACTGCGCAGTAGTACTGATGGAGTGACACAATGTGGGGTAGTACTGATGGAGTGACACAATGTGGGGTAGTACTGATGGAGTGACACCAGTTGATGCAGTACGGGTGGATTAACACACTGTGGGTTGGTACAGATGGAGTGACACAATTTGCAGTAGTGCTGATGAAGTGACACACTTTGCAGTTGTTCTGATGGAATGATACACCGTGGGGCTCTACTGATGTAGTGACACACTGCGGGTAATACTCATGGAGTGGCACAATGTGTACTACTGTTGTTATGACAAACTGCGGAGTAGTACTGACGGAGTGACACACAGTGGAATAGCACTGATTTAGTGACAAATTGTGAGGTCATTGCATCAGTAGTACCACGCAGTTTGTCACTCCGTCAATACTACTTCAGTGTGCAACTACATCCCGTGGGGTAAAACTGATGGATTGACACGCTGTGGAGCAGTACTGATGGAGTGACACACGGTGCGTATTACTGGTGGACTGACACACTGCGCGGTTGTACTGACGGAGTGAGATACTTCGGTGTGGTGCTGATTGAATGACACACTGGGGGTAGTGCGAACAGAATGGCGCACAGTGGGCTAGTACTGAAGTATTGACCCAATCTTTGGTGGTACTGTCGGGTTGCACATTGTAGAATGGTAAGGACTGACGGTGGGGCAGTACAGATGGAGAGTTACACTGATGGGTAATAATAATTGAATGAGTCTGCGTGGTTGTACAAAATGGAATAACAACCTTAAGGCATTACTGATGGAATGCATCACTGTGGTGTAGTACTGATGGAATAACAAATTGTAGGGTAGTACTGATGGAGTGCCACGCTCCAGTGTTGTACTGATGGAGTGTAACACTGTGGAGTAGTACTGGTGTAATGACGTACTGTGGAGGTGTATTGATGGAATGACACACTGTGGAGTAGCACGGATGTAATAGCACATTCTGTTGTAGTGACGCAGTAATACTGATGGACTGACGCGCTCTGCGGTAGTTCTGATCCGATGAAAAACTGTGGTGAAATAGTGATGGAATTACACACTATGGAGTCGCAGCGATGGATTAGCACACTGTGGGGTAATGCGGATGGAATGGCAGATTTGAGATAGTCCTGATGTTGGGGAGTACTGATGGAAGAACATACTGCGGGGAGCATTGATGGAGTGACACGTTCTAGGGTTGCACTGGAGTGACATGATGTTGGGCAGTGCTGATGTAGTGCAACACCATGGAGTTGTATTAATGCAGTGAGACACTGCGTGGTTTCACCGACGGAGTGACACACTGAGCGGTAGTACTATTGTGATAACAAACTGTGGTGTAGTACTAATGCAGTGACACACTGAGCGGCAATACTGATGCAGTGACACAATTTGTGGCAGCACTTATGGGGTGACACACTGGGATAGTCCTGATTGAATGATAAACATCGGGTAGTACTAATGGAGTGAGATATGGTGGAGAAATACTAATAGAGTGAAACTGTGGGGAATTACTGTTGGAGTGACAAAGTGAGGTAGGGCTGATGGAGTGACATACTGTGGGGAATACTAATGGAGTGACACTGCGAGGAAGTACTGATGGGTTGACACTGTGGGGTAGTACTGATGGAGTGACACGCTGCGTGGTATACTGATGGAGTGATAATCAATGGTATGTACTGATGGAGTGACACGCGGTGGCGTAGTACTGATGCGACGATAACCCCAGTGATATTCCTGATGGTGCGATGCTCTATGGGGAGGCACTGATGGAGTGGCACAATGTAGGGTAGTACAGATGGAGTAACAAACTATATTTTATTACTGAGGTAGTGCTGTTGGAGTGACACACTTTGAGGTAGTACTGATGGAATGGCGCACTATGTGGCAGTACTGACGCAATTGCATATTGTGGAATAGTACTGATTGAGTGACACCCTGCGGTGTAGCACTGTTGGATAGACATATACCAGAGTAATACTGGTGGATTGAAGCACTGTGGGTAGTACTGATGGAAGGACTCATTGTGTAGTACTGATGGAGTGACACACCGTTGGATAGTACTGATAGAGTGACACCCTGTGTGGTAGTACTAATGGAATAATACACAAGGTGCTACTGATGTTGAAAAACACTGTGGGTGTGTATTGATGCAATGGTATATCGTGCGGTAGTACCAATGAAGTGACACGCTCCGGGGTTGTACTGATGGAGTGACATAGTGTGTTCTAGTAATGATCGTCTAACACACTGTATGCTTGTATTGACGGAGTGATGTCCAGTGGGGTAGTATTCATGGAGTGACACGATGTGGGCAGTACAGATGGAGCAATACACTTTGGGGTAGTACTAGTGAAGTGACAAACTGGGTAGGAACTGATGGAGTGGAACATTTTGGTGTATTACTGTTAGAGTGACACAATGTGCGGTAGTACTGATGGAGGAACAAACGATATGATCGTACTGATGTCGTGGCACACTGTCGGATAGTATTAATGGTGTGAAACTAAATGGGGCAGGACTGATGTAATGACACATTATAGTGTAGTTCTGATGGAGTGACACATTGAGGGGGAGAATTAATCGGATGATGCACTGTGGGATAGTACTGATGGAATGACTATCCATTTGCTAGTACTGATGCAATGGCATTCTATGGGATAGTACCGAATGAATGATACGTTGTGATGCAATAATGATGAAGTAGCCGACGATTTGGTAGTACTGATGGAGTGACACGCTGTGCGATAATACTTATGGATTAGCATCCTGTGGGGTAGTAGTGAAGGACTGGTATATTTTGGGGTAGTACTGATACAGTGACACAATCGATGGTATTATTGAAGGGGTGAAAAACTGTGGGTAGAACTGATGAAATTACATACATAAGGTGGTACTGACACAGTGAAACACCGTCGGGAAGAAATGATGGAATGACATACTGTGGGGTTGTACTGATGAGAGTGACACGCTCTTGGGTACGACTAATGGAGTAACATGTAGTACTGATGGAGTGACAGACTGTGAAGTAGTATTGATAGAGTAACCTAACGTAGGGTAGTGTTGAAGTAATGGCAAATTCTGTGGTAGTTCTGATGGGGTGACATATTGTGCGGTAGTACTGTTGTTGTGACATAATGTGGGATAGAATTGATGGAGTGACACTGTGCCGTAGCACTGATGGAGTGACGCACTGTGGGTTAGTACTGCTGCAATGGTTTCCTGTCTGATAGTACTGATGGAATGACATCGGCGAGACCAAACGCAAGCTCGACGATCGTTTCGCTGAACAGCTCCACACAGTCCTACCTGATCTCCCGGTTGCTCAGCACTTTAACTCACCCCCGCTCCCCCATTCCCAATCTGAACATTCTGTCCTTGGCATCCTCCATTGTCAGAGTGAGGCCCAGCGCAAATTGCAGGAACAGCACCTCATACTTCGCTTGGGCAGCTAACATACCAGCGATATGAACATTGACTTCTCTAACTTCAATGAGCCCTAACTTCTTCTCTCTCCACCCCACCTCCTTCCCAGCTCTCAAACCAGTCTCACTGTCTCCAACAAAATTCTATCTCTTTCCCGCCGACCTCTCCGACATCAGTCTAAAGAAGGGTCTCGACCCGAAACGTCACCCATTCTTTTTTCCAGGGATGCTGCCTGTCTCGTTGAGTTACACCAGCATTTTATGTCTACCAGCATCTGCATTTCTTTCCTACACGAAGTACAAGGCACGGCAGGACTTTCGGCTAATAATAGCTGTGCCGAACATGAGACGTCCACCCTTACCTGCCTGCTCACAATGCATATCCCTTCATTACCTGAAAATCTGAACTTGTATTAAATATCACTATTGTATCTGCCTCCAACACCAGTGGAGTGGGTGGGAAGATTTTAGGACCCGTTATACAGGATGATGTGACAGAGTACATATAAATGCTCGATGAAATAGGCATATGTTGGCATGGCTTTGTGAAGGGAAGGTCGTGTTTGATAAATTTGCTGGGATTATTTGAAGAAGTAAATAGCAAGACAGCCAAAGGAGAGACAGTAGATGTTGTTTACATTGATTTTCAGAAAACCTTTGACCAGGTGTCACAAGATGGCGGCTTAGGAAGATGAGAGCCCACGCTGTCAAAGGGCAGATACCAGCATGGATAACTGGTTGGCTGGATGGCAGAAGACAAAGAGTGGCAATAAAGGGGGATTTTTTCTCGTTGGCTAACAGTAACTAGTGGAGATCTTCAAGGATCGGTGTTTGTCCGCTACTCCACGTTTTATATTATGATTTGGACGAGGGGATTGAAGGCTTTGTGGCCAAGTTTGCGGATGTTACGAAAAGAGGTGGAAGGGCAGGTAGTTTAGAGAAAGCATGGACTCCGCAGAAGGACTTGGACAGATTGGGGGAATGGGCAAAGAAGTGGCAGATGGAATATAGTGTAGCAAAGTGCGGAGTACTGAATTTTGGTAGTAGGAATAATGGCGTAGACTATTGTCTAAGTGGGGAAATAATCCATAAATCAGAAGTGCAAAGGGACTTGGGAGTGCTGGTTAAGGATTCCCAAAATGTTTATCTGCAAGTTGAACCGGTGAGAATGATCAGCCATGATCACATGGAATGGTGGTGCTGGCTCGAAGGGCCGAATGGCCTACTCCTGCACCTATTGTCTATTGTCTATTGTCTATTGTCTAATGGAAGCAAACTCATTGCTTGCATTTATTTCAAGAGGACTTGCATACAGAAACAGAGATGTAATGTTGAGGCTCTACAAGGCGCTGGGAAGGCCGCATTTGGAATATTGTGAGCAATTCTGGGCACCATATCAGAGGAAAGGTGTGCTGGCTCTGGAGAGGTTCCAGAGGAGGTTTTCAAGAATGATCCCAGCAATAAGTTAACTTATGGCGAGCGTTTGTCGGCTCCCGGCTTGCACTCGGAGTTTAGAAGTATGATGGTGGACCTCATTGAAACATACAGATATGTGAATGGTTTAGATCCAGTGGATGTGGAAAGTATGTTTCCACTTGTGGGAGCGTCTCGGACAATAGTTCATTTCCTCAGAATTAATCTACGTTCTCTTTTGAAGTTGATCGGAAATATATTTAGTGAGAAGGTGATGAATTTGTGGAGTTATTTGCCACAACAGGCTGTGTAGGTCACGTCAGTGGATATTTAAAGGCGTAGACAGAAAGATTCTTGATTAATACAGGTATCAGAAGTTAAGGGGAGAAGGCAGGAGAATGGGGTTTGGAGGGAAAAAGATTGTCGGATAAGACGATTGGCCGAATGGTCTAATTCTACTCCTATTCCTTATCACCCAATGCCCACCTGCGGTATTGCGTTCGATGCACATGCTGCCCCTTGCTTTCCCCGCACACCTCGTTTAAACTTCATCCCTTTCACCATAAAGGGGTGGCCTTCAATACTTGATATTTCCATCTTGAGAGGAATGTTCTGATTGTTTACCATATCTTTGCCTCTCATAATTTGCTATCGATCTATCAGGTTACTGCCCAAACTCCGATGAACCAGTCCAATGTCTGGTTGTTGATACGCTCCAGGCGATGTTCTTGTAAACGTCTTGAACACGAATTCCGAAGCGCCCATATCCTTCGTGAACGAGAGCGAACATAACTGTACACAATGCTGCAAAAGCGGCCGAAGTAAAGTTCTCTAAAGTTGAATATTGACATCTGACTCATATTCAATGACTCGGTCAAATATAGCAAGCATTCTACGTGGCTTATTTATTACTCTAAACGTACTACCACGATTTGCGGGTTTCGCATTGGGAACTCAAGGTTCATCATAAGCAATGCTGATGCTGCGATGCATTTATATTGTACAGACAGTGAGGGCTGTTGTGCCTCGATGTTGCATTGTACTGTTGATGTTCATCCAGGGGATGGCGCTGTGACAGTATATTGCCACTGTACATCCACTGGGTTGTGCTGTGTGTGGATGTTGCAGTGTGCTGCTGATGTTCGTCCACAGGAGAGCGATGTGACAGTCTATTGCTACTGTACATCCACTGGGGTGCGCTGTGTGAGGATGCTGCAGTGCACTGGTAAAGAAGAACACTGGGTACAAAAGTTATAGCAGCAGAGTTAGTGCACCAAGACCCATCGAGTCCACTCCGGCATTCTATCATGGCTCACCTATCGTTCCCACTCAACTCCATTCTCCTGCCGTCTCCCCGTAATTGTCGAAACTCTTACGAATCACGACCATGTCCAGCTCCAATTTAAAAATACCAATGGCGGTTTCTACAACTGTCTGTGGCAGAATTCCAAAGATTTACCACCTTCTTACGCAATAAATCCCACATCATCTCATTTTAAATATATGTCCTTTTATTCTGAGGCTCGTCAAATTGTGGTGAATCTGGGGAATGCTGCCACAGACGCCTCTGGAGGCCGTCATTGGGGAATTAACAGGTTTTTAAATTGGGGATTGACAGGTCCGTGATTAGTAAGAGTGTCAAAGTTGGGGTTGGGTTTGAGTGGCAAAGATAGGGCAGCCATGATCGAATGGCGGATCAGACCCGGTGAGCCGAGTCACTTACTCAAATGACGTATGAACTTATGAACTCATTACTGACTCCGGGATTGGACGGAGTCTATAGACATAGAACAGATAGAAAATAGGTGCAGGAGGAGAACGTTTGGCCCTTCGAGCCAGCACCGCCACACACTGTGATCATGGCTGATCATGCACAATCAGTAACCTGTGCCTGCCTTCTGCACAAATCCCTTGATTCCGCTCGCCCCAAGAGCTCTAACACTGGTCGCTATTCAAGGATTTGACAATTGACCCGAACGACGACGTCAACACCTTTACAAATGCCATGAGAAAATGTGCGCAAAAATGCGATTCCCGACGCAGTCTAACCATCTCTTTATCCAGCTAATTGCTATAAGCCACGATAGCTCTCTAGCTATCTAGCTATCTAGCTATGTGGCTATCTAGCCATCTCGATCTGTAGCTATCAATATAGTTATATATCTACCTGACTAGCTATCTAGCTACGGTAGACAAAATGCTGGAGTAACTCAGCGGGTCAGGCAGCATCTCACGAGAGAATGAATGGGTGACGTTTCGGGGGTCGAGACACTTCTTCAGACTGATGTCAGCGGATGGGGCCGGACAAAGATAGGATATAGACGGAGACAGGAAGACTGGTAGGAGAACTGGGAAGGGGAAGGGGATTGAGAGGGAAAGGAGCGACTATCTGAAGTTAGACAAGTCAATGTTGATACCGCTGAGGTGTAAACTACCCAAGCGAAATATGAGGTGCTGTTCCTCCAATTTGCGCTGGGCCTCACTCCGACCATGGAGGCGGCCCAGGACAGAAAAGTCAGATTGGGAATGGAGCGGGAGTTGAAATGCTGAGCCATCGGGAAATCAGGTTGGTTGAGAAGGACTGAGCGGAGGTGTTCAGCGAAACGATCGCCGAGCCTGCGCTTGGTGTCGCCGATTGAGAGACGTTGACACTTCGAACAGTGGACAGTTGATGAGGTTGGAGGAGGTGCAGGTGAACCTCTGCCTCACCTGGAAAAAATGTTTTGGTCCTTGGATGGAGTTGCGGGGGGAGGTAAAGGGACTCGCCCCTCGAACAACACCTGTCCCTTTAACTCCCCACTCGACAAACACCTGTCCCTTTACCTCCCCCTCGATAAACACCTGTCCCTTTACCTCTCCCCAACTAGCCTTCTAACCGTATCGCCAAATAGCCATCTACCTTTCAAGCGATCTAACCATCCAGCCATCTAGCCATCTTAGCTAGTCGTCTATACGTATAGCTATTTAGTTAGCGATCTAACTATCTAGCTGAGTATCACAAAATGCTGGTCAGGCAGCATCTAGGAGAGAGGGAATGAGTGACGTTTCGGGTCGAGACCCTTCTTCAGTCTCGACCCGAAACGTCACCCATTCCCTCTCTCCGAGATGCTGCCTGACTTGCTGAGTTACTCCAGCATTTTGTGAAACTTTCGATTTGTACCAGCATCTGCAGTTATTTTCCTAACTATCCAGCTATCTCACGTGCTAGGTAGCTATCTATCTAGCTGGATCTAACAAGATATCCCTCTCTCACGAGGCCCACAGAGGATGAGAGAGAGGGAGCGCACCCCTCAAATAGCTGCCTAGATAGAGCTACCTATCTTACTATCAATATGTCCAGCTATCTCGCCATACAGATATCCAGCTTTCTAGCTATCTAGCATTGCATGTAGATAGCTAGCTAGGTAGTTCGCTATCTTGATATAGAGATAGCTCATACGCTGTCTGGCAGTCTATCCTGCTGGCTAGCAATGTAGCTCTTGAGATAGCTGGATTGATAGCTACAGAGTTAGATATTTTGGTAGCTACATAGCTAGGTCGCTAACGAGACTGATGGCTAGATAGATAGATAACTAGATTAGTAGATTGTTAGCCAACCGCTTTGACGGCCAGATAGCGGTTTAACTTGGTAGAGCTTTGCTAGATAGTTAGTGAGCTAGGCATCTAGCCAGCCACACCAGTAGATGGCTCAGTAGACAGATAGCAAGTGAGTTTTACAGAGATTTAGCACCTATCTAGCTGGATCCATCTAGGACTCTCTCGTTCTCCCGTTCACGCGGCCGCCAGAAAGCGAGTGAGCGAGAGAGGGCACTCCACAAAGAGTTGCCTACAAAACTACCTAACTATTTTGCTGTGCAGAGATCCAGCTATCTCGCCAGCCATCTGTCTAACGTTCAAGCTATCTAGCAATGCAGCTATTTAGCTAGGTAGAGAGCTAACACGCTCTCTGGCTGTCTTTCCCGGTGGCTATCAATCTACATAACTTGATATCCAGCTATCTAGCTGTCATGCTAACCAGTAAAGCAGCTTTCCGCCTATTTAGGGATCCAGCAACCTATCAATTTGACTATCCATCCAGCTGTCCAGCTGTATAGTTAGCAGGCTAAATAGCTATCTCTCTAACTAGCTAGCATGCTATCTATCTCTCTATCGAGCTAGCCACCTAGCTATGCACACTCCTAACTATTTACCTAGCTAGCTATCTTACTCTCTAGCTAACTATATATTAAGATATCTCCCCAGTTATCTACCCCGTTGGCTAGCAATCCAACTATCCATCTATTCAGCTATATAGCTAGCAGTCTAGCTAGCTGTCCAGTGATCTAATTACGGAGCTATCTATCCATTTGTCTCTGTAACAATCAATCTAGCTATTTATTTCTTAATCTGGCCATCTAGCGATTTACATATCTCCTATTGTTATCCAACTATCTAGCTATTTAGCCATGTAGTTATATATCTGACTAGCTGCATAGCTATCTAGCTATCTAACTAAGTAGCCAGCTCGCCAACAAGCCTTCTAGCCATCTACTCATCAAGCCATCTCGTTGTCTGACTACCCACCCATCTGGCGCTATTCAGCTCGCCATCTAACCAGCCAGACAGCTTCCCAGCTGGTCAATTAGTCAAGTAGCCAACTAGTCTTTCATCCGTCTAGCCAGATAGCTATTTAGGCATCTAGTCATCCAGTCATCTGGATATATAGCCATTGTGAGCGATCTATCTGGCAATTAATTCGCTAGGTAGCTATCTACAAATCTAGGTATAGCTAGATCTCCATCTGCGGGCCTCGCGAGAGAGGGAGCGCACCGCATAGAGAGCTGCCTATGTCTCTAGCTAGACAATAGACAATAGGTGCAGGACGAGGCCATGAGGAGGCCATTCGGCCCTTCAAGCCAGCACCGCCGTTCAATGTGATCATGGCTGATCATTCTCAAACAGTACCCCGTTCCTGCCTTCTCCCCATACCCCCTGACTCCGCTATCCTTAAGAGCTCTATCCAGCTCTCTCTTGAATGCATTCAGAGAATTGGCCTCCACTGCCTTCTGAGGCAGAGAATTTCACAGATTCACAACTCTCAGACTGAAATTATTTTTCCTCATCTCAGTTCTAAATGGCCTACCCGTTAATTAAACTGTGGCCCCTTGTTCTGGACACCCCCAACATTGGGAACATGTTTCCTGCCTCTAACGTGTCCAACCCCTTAATAATCTTGTATGTTTCGATAAGATCTCCTCTCATCCTTCTAAATTCCAGAATATACAAGCCTAGTCGCTCCAGTCTTTCAACATATGACAGTCCCGCCATTCCGGGAATTAACCTAGTAAACTTACGCTGCACGCCCTCAATAGCAACAATATCCT
This sequence comes from Rhinoraja longicauda, assembly GCF_053455715.1. Lineage (NCBI taxonomy): Eukaryota > Metazoa > Chordata > Chondrichthyes > Rajiformes > Arhynchobatidae > Rhinoraja > Rhinoraja longicauda. Next base: position 7,995,387 of record NC_135995.1, read on the forward strand.
TCCTCAAATTTGGAGACCAAAACTGCACACGGTACTCCAGGTGCGGTCTCACTAGGGCCCTGTACAACTGCAGAAGGACCTCTTTGCTCCTCTACTCAATTCCTCTAGTTATGAAGGCCAACATTCCATTGGCTTTCTTTACTGCCTGCTGTACCTGCATGCTTCCTTTCAGTGACTGATGCACTAGGACACCCAGATCTCGTTGTACGTCCCCTGTTCCTAACTTGACACCATTCAGATAATACTCTGCCTTCCTGTTCTTACCACCAAAGTGGATAACCTCACACTTATCCACATTAAACTGCATCTGGCATGCATCCGCCCACTCACACAACCTGTCCAAGTCACCCTGCAACCCCATAGCATCTTCCTCACAGTTCACACTACCACCCAGCTTTGTATCATCTGCAAATTTGCTAATGGTACTTTTAATCTCTTCATCCATGTCATTGATGTATATTGTAAATAGCTGCGGTCCCAGCACCGAGCCTTGCAGTACCCCATTAGTCACTGCCTGCCATTCTGAAAGGGACCCATTTATCCCCACTCTTTGCTTTCTGTCCGTCAACCAATTTTCTATCCATGTCAGTACCCTATCTCCAATACCATGTGCTCTAATTTTGCCCACTAATCTCCTATGTGGAACCTTGTCAAAGGCTTTCTGAAAGTCAAAGTACACCACATCCACCGGCTCTCCCCAGTCAATTTTCCTAGTTACATCCTCAAAGAATTCCAGAAGATTAGTCAAGCATGATTTCCCCTTCGTAAATCCATGCTGACTCGGAACAATCCTGTTACTTCAATCCAAATGCTCCGCAATTTCGTCTTTTATAATTGACTCCAGCATCTTCCCCACCACTGATGTCAGACTAACTGGTCTATAATTTCCCGTTTTCTCTCTCCTTTCTTAAAAAGTGGGACAACATTAGCTACCCTCCAATCCACAGGAACTGATCCTGAATCTATAGAACATTGGAAAATGATCACCAATGCGTCCACAATTTCTAGCGCCACCTCCTTAAGTACTCTGGGATGCAGACCATCAGGCCCTGGGGATTTATCAACCTTCAGTCCAATCAGTCTACCCAACACCATTTCCTGCCTAATGTGGATTTCCTTCAGTTCCTCCGTCACCCTAGGATCTCTGGCCACTAGAACATCTGGGAGATTGCTTGTATCTTCCTTAGTGAAGACAGATCCAAAGTACCGGTTCAACTCGTCTGCCATTTCCTTGTTCCCCATAATAAATTCCCCAGCTTCTGTCTTCAAGGGACCCACATTTGCCGTGACTATTTTTTTCCTCTTTACATACCTAAAAAAGCTTTTACTATCCTCCTTTATATTATTGGCTAGTTTACCCTCGTACCTCATCTTTTCTCCCCGTATTGCCTTCTTAGTCGTCTTCTGTTGCTTTTTAAAAGAGCCCCAATCCTCTGGATTCCCACTCTTCTTTGCTTTGTTGTACTTCTGCTCTTTTATTTTTATGCTGTCCTTGACTTCCCTTGTCAGCCACGGGAGTCTCTTACTCCCCTTGGAACCTTTCCTCCTCTTTGGGATAAATTGATCCTGCAACTTCTGCATTATTGTTTCCAATAGTGGAAACATCCTCTCTACATCCACTCTGTCCAAGCCTTAACCTATTCCGGATGTTTCAATGAGGTCCCCCCGCATTCATCTTATCTCCAGCAAGTACAGGCCCAGTGCTGACAAATGCTCATCATAGGTTAACCTACTCATTCCTATGATCATTCTCGTAAACCTACTCTGGACCCTGTCTAGACCCATCACATCTTTGCTTATATATGGGGCCCATAATTGCTCACAATAATCCAAATGCTGTCTTACCAGCGCTTATAGAGCCTCAAAATTGCATCATTGCTTCTGTATACTGTACAAACATTCTTGAACTAAATGCTGGCATCGAATTTGTTTTCTTTGCTACTGAATCGATTTGCAGATTAACTTTTGGGGAATACTGCACCAGCACGCCCAAGTCCCATTGCACCTCCGATTTCTGGATACTCTCCCCATTTGGAAAATAGTCTACGTCTTAATTCCTACCACCAAACTGCACGACTGCACATTGTGCTACACTATATTCCATCTGCCACTTCTCTGCCCACTCTCCCAACCTGTCCAAGTCCTTCTCCCAAGTCCCTGCTTTCTCTACACTACCTGCCTTTCCACTTGTTTTCGTCTCATCCGCAAACATGGCCACAAAGCCTTCAATCACCTCGTCAAAATTATTAATATACAAGGTGAAGAGTTGCGGCCCCAGCAGCGAGACCTGCGGAACTCGGCTAGTCACTGGAAGCCAACCAGAAAAAACCCCACACTTTTACTAATAATAATAATAATAATAATAATAATAATAATAATAATGCATTACATTTATATAGCGCTTTTCAAACACTCAAATACGATTTACAGGGATTTCTAGAACATAGAGAAGAAAATAAATAGATAAATAACTAAAAGAACAGAAAAAGGAGACAGTAGGTGAGGTGACCTTCAGTGGTTGAAGGCAGTTCTGAACAGGTGAGACTTCAGTGATGTTTTGAATGTGGTGAGTGAGGAGGAGTCTCTGACAGTTTGGGGTAGTGAGTTCCAGAGGGTGGGAGCAGCGATGGAGAAAGCCCTGTCCCCCCAGGATCTGAGTTTGGTCCGGATGGTGGGGGACAGGAGGTTGGCAGCAGCAGAGCGGAGGGTGCAGGTGGGAGTGTGCCTGTGGAGGAGGTCAGTCAGGTAGGATGGGGCCAGGTTATGGAGGACTTTGTAGGTCATGAGGAGGATTTTGTACTGGATTCTCTGGGGGATGGGGAGCCAGTGGAGCTTGTAAAGGACGGGGGTGATATGGTCACGGATCGGGGAGTGGGTGAGTAGACGGGCAGCCGAGTTTTGAATGTATTGAAGTTTACTGATGATTTTTGAGGGTGAGCCACAGAGGAAGCTGTTGCTGTAGTCCAGACGGGAGGTGACGAAGGCGTGGATGAGGGATGGACGGAGACGGGCGATGTTTTTGAGGTGGAAGAAGGCTGTCTTGGTGATGTGTTTGATGTGTTTGTCGAAGGAAAGGGTTTGATCAAAGATGATTCAAAGATTGTCAAACTTTCTCACGACACAAGACCCCCTCACTCCACACAGCTTCACTCTCCCCCCCACTCCACCATCTCTCTCCATCCCATTCCTCTCCCTCTCTCCCCTCTGCTTCCTCCCTCTCATCCTCCAGCTTTTCCTCTTCCCACTGCTCCCCCTCTCTCCCCACACTCCGGCTATCTCTCGCCCCCTCTCACTCCACCAAACCACTCTACCCACTCCTCGTCTCTCTACCCACAAAACCTCTGCCCCCCCACTCCCACGGCACCTCTCTCCCTCTCCTCCAACCATCCGTCTCCCCACACCTCCCCCCCTCCATTTCTCCCCCTCCTGCTCTCCCCACGTCGCTCAATATTTGCCCACTTCTTCTCTCCCCGTCACATTGCTCCCTCCCGTCCACCTCTTCCCATCGCTCCGCTCTCTCTCCACACAGTCCTCCTCCTTTCCACTCCTCCCCTTTCACCACCCACACACCTCCCTTTCCGTCCACACTCCTCCCCTCTTTCTCCCCACACCCCTCGCTCTATCTCTCTCTGTGGATAAGCAGTGACATTATCAGTGTGGTCAGTGATGGGTCTGGATAAGCAGTGACATTATCAGTGTGGTCAGTGATGGGTCTGGATAAGCAGTGACATTATCAGTGTGGTCGGTGATGGATCTGGATAAGCAGTGACATTATCAGTGTGGTCAGTGATGGGTCTGGATAAGCAGTGACATTATCAGTGTGGTCAGTGATGGGTCTGGATAAGGAGTGACATTATCAGTGTGGTCAGTGATGGGTCTGGATAAGGAGTGACATGATCACATTAAATCTGACCCCGATGTTTTACATTTGATACGATGTAAAATAAAGAATCCTTTTTTTTTCTCTTCAGTTTTTATTGATTTTTCACAGAGATATATACAAAACAGTACAACACCATCGACATAAATAAAATAAAATAAGAAAAACATCATAAATAAATAAATAAATAAACAATGGAGATCAATAAATAAACACGTTTTGGCGAAATCACATTGTGACATACATGGAGAATGAGGAGGAGATAAGACTTTTCTTTGCCTTCCATCACAGTGAGGGTGTGCCTGGAGCAATCACTGTGATGGCTGTTTGTGTAAAAATTGTATCTGTGTCCTGTGCTTTTTGTTGTCTACTGCCGGACCCTGACATGAGAGGACGCTGGCGCTGTTTATTCGCCGCTTCTCCGTTAGGATAGTTTGTCTGTCTGTTTTTATGTTATGATTGTTTTTGTAAAGCGCTTTGAGCTTCTGGTAAGGCGCTATATAAAATAAATGCTTATTATTATTATTATTATTATATTATATATACAGATTTATATACGAATATATATATATATATATATGTACAAGATCTGAGTTTTAGTAGTATATACTAGACCAAGTTGGGCCCGTCCTCGTAGGGTTTCCATTGTAACCTGGGGAAATTGCTTTTTTCTTTAAAATAAATTGTCTGTTAAAAAAAAAAAAAATCTCAATTGGGGGGGGGGGGAGGAGGGGGGTGATGGAGAGGAAGGGGGGTGGAGAGGGGTGGGGCGGATGAGGAGGGGGGAAGGGGGTGGGGAACGGGGAGAGGGAGTCACTGACACCATCCTTCCAGCGGCCATCTTCTTTCTCCTTCACTCCAAACTTCTTAAGGGGTTGGGCAGTCTAGATGCAGGAAGATTGTTCCCGATGTTGGGGAAGTCCAGAACAAAGGGTCACAGTTTAAGGATAAGGGGGAAGTCTTTAAGGACCGAGATGAGAACGTTTTCCCCCACACAGAGAGAGATAGATGGATAGATAGATAGATAGATAGATAGATAGATAGATAGACAGACAGACAGACAGACAGACAGACAGACAGACAGACAGACAGACAGACAGACAGACAGACAGACAGACAGACAGACAGACAGACAGACAGACAGACAGACAGACAGACAGACAGACAGACAGACAGACAGACAGACAGACAGACAGACAGACAGACAGACAGACAGACAGACAGATAGATAGATAGATAGATACTAAAGGGTTAACGCAGGTTCAGTATCCATAATTAATCTCATCAGCAATGAGCACTCTCCATCTTCCTGCTCTATCCACGCTGGTAAACAGGGCAGGAGAAGATGCATTAATTTGTTATTTTCTTAATTAACACAGGTTAGAAATGCTAATCAACTCTCTCCGGCATACACTTGAACGAAGGGATTAAAAGTACCATTAGCAAATTTGCAGATGATACTAAGCTGGGGGGTAGTGTGAATTGTGAGGAAGATGCAATAAGGCTGCAGGGTGACTTGGACAGGTTGTGTGAGTGGGCGGATACATGGCAGATGCAGTTTAATGTAGAAAAGTGTGAGGTTATTCACTTTGGAAGTAAGAATAGAAAGGCAGATTATTATCTGAATGGTGTCAAGTTAGGAGGAGGGGGAGTTCAACGAGATCTGGGTGTCCTAGTGCATCAGTCAATGAAAGGAAGCATGCAGGTACAGCAGGCAGTGAAGAAAGCCAATGGAATGTTGGCCTTCATAACAAGAGGAGTTGAGTATAGGAGCAAAGAGGTCCTTCTGCAGTTGTACCGGGCCCTGGTGAGACCGCACCTGGAGTACTGTGTGCAGTTTTGGTCTCCAAATATATATATATTTTTTATATTTTTTATTTTTGAAAAGCATATGTACAAATAGAAATGAAAAAAACACATTTGTTACAAAGTTCTTACATAGCTTCAATTTTTAAATTTTTGGAGAGAGAAAGTAAAAATAAAATAAAAAAAACTATAAACTTGGGGAGAGAGAGTAAAAGGGTTAAAAAAAACGGATCTAACAATAAAAATTAAAGGGAGTAGATCCGGGAGACAATAACCACAGTTGTACATCCAACCCCTAACTCAATTTTCAACTTTTAATTTAAATTTTTTATTTTAGTCCTGTGCCAAACACATTTACTTTTCTAAAAATTCAATAAATGGAGACCATATTTTTAAAAATAGCTCAGGTTTGTCGATTAAGGCAAACCTTATTTTTTCCAAATGCAGGGTCTCTGTCATTTCCATAGTCCACATTTTAATTGTGGGGGTTATTGGTTTTTTCCAAAATTTAAGTATTAATTTTTTCGCAGTTATTAGACTGTAATCAAGAAAATGTACCTGACTTACTGTAAAGTTTGTAGTATGTTCTGATAATCCTAATATAATTAATTTTGGGTCCATATCTAACTTTTTATTAATAACTTTAGAAACTATTTTAAAAATCTCCAACCAGAAGTTTTGCATTTTTATACACGTTACGAAAATATGAGTTAAATTAGCTTCTTGAAATTGACATTTATCACAAATAGGAGAGATACTAGGAAAAATCCTATTTAATTTCGTCTTCGAATAATGTAATCTATGTATTATTTTAAATTGTATTAAGGAATGTCTAGTATTCAATGAACATTGATGTATATGTTGTAAACTTTCATCCCATATATCTTGCATTATAAGTTGATTCAATTCGTCCTCCCATGCTCATCTATAAGATTCTGATGACGGAATGTCAGTGTCAAGGAGAGTATTGTAAATAAAGGATATTAATTTATTTGAATTATAATGTCGATTCAGGCATACATCAAGTGTTTCTGGACCTCTAAACTTATATTCTTGCATGTGTCATTTTACATAATCTCTAAGTTGTAAATATCTAAAATAATTATTAACATGTAATCCGTACTTCTGCTGTAAATCCTGAAAAGAAAAGTTCCCTTATGATAAAGGTCTCCAAATTTGAGGAAGGATATTCTTGCTATGGAGGGCGTGCAGCGTAGGTTCACTAGGTTAATTCCCGGAATGGCGGGACTGTCGTATGTTGAAAGGCTGGAGCGATTGGGCTTGTATACACTGGAATTTAGAAGGATGAGGGGGGATCTTATTGAAACATATAAGATAATTAGGGGATTGGACACATTAGAGGCAGGAAACATGTTCCCAATGTTGGGGGAGTCCAGAACAAGGGGCCACAGTTTAAGAATAAGGGGTAGGCCATTTAGAACGGAGATGAGGAAGAACTTTTTCAGTCAGAGAGTGGTGAAGGTGTGGAATTCTCTGCCTCAGAAGGCAGTGGAGGCCAGTTCGTTGGATGCTTTCAAGAGAGAGCTGGATAGAGCTCTTAAGGATAGCGGAGTGAGGGGTTATGGGGAGAAGGCAGGAACGGGGTACTGATTGAGAGTGATCAGCCATGATCGCATTGAATGGCGGTGCTGGCTCGAAGGGCTGAATAGCCTACTCCTGCACCTATTGTCTATTGTCTATTGTCTAATAACACATAATGCTGAAAATTAAAATGCAGGATCAGATCTGAGAAAGGGGGAGTTGAGTAAATGTTCTGTGCCATTCGCCCAGTGGGGAATATTAGTTCCAGCCGGTGAACACGAGCTGTGGCTCTGTTCAATCTGCAGTTTATTTTGTGGTGAACTACTTCAGACTAGGTGACAGGTAGATGTGAATTCAAACCCACAGACCAGACACCAAGGTCGGTCTGAGAGTAAATGACCAACTCATCCGTCTGGGCTGTCCACACAGCGGCACAGAGAAAGCTGCCACACACGCAGACTTCATTTATGTGCATATTTATCAAGTAATTCAAGAGAGCATATCTCCCATCATGCAGTGCAAACCTGGCACTCGTAGAAACTGAAATAAACACTTCAATGATCAGGGACTGTTATTAAAAATGACCAATGTACATGACAGGCAAATCACATGATTTCAAGGCTAGAGTTTAGTGGTAACAAAATATCTAAGGACCATTTAAAAGCAGTCTCTATGTTAATGCTGTACCTGGCGCAAATTTCGGTCAAAGGTTGCCGTGTTTCATGGGGAGGGATGGTGCATTTTAGTTCATCTGAACTATTCCCATTTACCGGCATATGAATCATCTCCCTCTAAACCATTCCCCTCATGTACCTGTCCAAATGACTTTGTGTTGATATTACTATGTTACCTATGATACCCTGCCCCTCCATGAGATCACTGCACTGCCTACTGCGCTCCATGGAATAAAGTCCTGGCGAGCCCAACCTTTCCCTGCAGCTCCGACCCTTGTTTCCTGGCAACGTGTTCTAAAATATATTCTGCACTCTTTACAAATTAGTGGCATATTTCTTAAACATGGTGACGAAAAATATGCACATTACTCCAAGTGCGTCCTCACCAACGACATGTCCAACTGAATATAACTTTCCAACTTCTAAATTTTATTCACCGCCATTCATGGTGATCATGGCTGATCATCCACAATCAGTAACCTGTGCCTGCGTTCTCCCCATATCCCATGATTCCACCAGCCCCTAGAGCTCTGTCTAACTCTCTTTTAAATTCATCCAGTGAATTGGCCTCCATTGCCTTCTGTGGCAGAAAATTCCATAGATTCACAAGTCGCTGGGTGAAAAAGTTTCTTCTCACCTCAGTTTTAAATGGCCTACCCTTTATTCTTAGACTGTGGTCCATGGTTCTAATCTCCCCCAACATTGGAAACATTCTTCCTGCATCTAGTTTGTCCAGTAATTTTATAATTTTATACAGGTCTATAAGATCCCCTCTCATCCTTCTAAACTGTAGTAAATACAAGCCCAGTCGGTCCAATCTTTCCTCATATGACAGTCCCGCCACTCCAGGGATTAATCTCGTGAACCTACGCTACATTGCCTCAAAAGCATGGACGTCCTTCCTCAAATTATGAGACCAAACCTGCACACAATACTCAAGATGTGGTCTCACCATGGCCCAATACAACTGCAGGAGGTCCTCTTTGCTCCTTTACTCAAATCCTCTCGTTATGAATGGCAACATGCCATTAGCGTTCTTCAATGCCTGCTGTACCTGCACGCATACTTTTAGTGACTGGTGTACAAGGACACCCAGGTCTTGTTGCACGTCCCCGTTACCTCATCTGACACCATTGACATAATAATCTGTCTCTTTGTTTTTGCCGCCTAAGTGGATAACCTCATATTTATCTACATTATATTGCATCTGCCATTGATCTGCCCACTTACTCAACCTGTCGTAGTCACCCTGCAACCTCTTAACATCCTCTTTGCAGTTCACACTGTCACCCAGCATTGTGTCATCTGCAGACTTGCTGGAGTTACTTCTAATTTATGGACCCCTCTGCTCTACAACACTCCCTAGCTAACTACCATTCACGGTGAAGATCATGCCCTGATGTGACTTCCCAAAATTAAAACCTCACACTTATCTGGAAGAAACACCATTTGCTATTTCTCAGCCCACTTTCCAATTTGAAAAGTTCCTGCTTTAATTCTTGCTAAACATTTTTACAATCTGTGATAACATCTACTTTAGTGTCAACTGCAAACTTAAAAAATAGTATTTGTACAATCTTATGCAACTCATTGATATGAATGACAAACAACATTGAGCCCAGCATAGATCTAATCTGTCTTCGAACTATTCATTCCAGATAACATCCTGGTGAATCTGTTCCACACTGTCTCTGGCAATAGGACATTATTTCTATAATATGGTGACCAGAACTACACAAAAGGGCCTCGCAGATATTTGAAGGACAACTGAGGAGGCCGTTGCACGTGGAGGGGCAGTTAAATCTTGATTTTTCTTTATTTTCATGTTCAGCTGCAATGCAGGTTTGTTCAGAATCAGACGCAGATTAGAAGTGAAACCATCAGTGAGTTCAGGGATGTCAGTCCCGGTGAGCTGGAACCGAGACAAAAAGGTGAAATAACTATAGAGCAGAGGGATCTAGCACGACAGGTACACAGTGCATTGAAAGTAGCGTCACAGGTAAATAGTTTGGTCAAAAAGGCCTTTGGTACATCGGCCTTCATCGGTGAGAGCATTGAGTTTTGAGGTTGGGAGGTCATGTTGCAGTTGTATAAGACGTTGGTGAGGCCGTATTTAGATTATTCTGTTCAGTGTTGGGCACCATAGTATCGGTAAAATGGTGTCAATCTGGAAAGCGTGCAGAGCAGATTTAGGAGGATGTTGCCAGGACTGGAGGGCCTGATCTACAGACATAGATTCAGCAGGCTGGTACTTTATTCCTTGGTGCACAGGATTATCTGGGATGATCTTTTAGAGGTGAACAAAATAATGAAAGGGATACACCTGGCAGACGCACAGACTAGGGGAAGCAAGAACCAGGGAACAGAGGTTTCAGAAGGGGGTGGGGGGGGGATTTAATCGGAACCCGAGGGGTAATTTTTCACACAAAGTGTGGTGAGTGTATGGAACGAGTTGCCAGAGGAGGTTTTTCAGGCCGGTACTCATTATCATAGAGTGATACGTTGTGGAAACAGGTCCTTCGGCCCAACTTGCCCACACCGTCCAACATGTCCCCGCTCCCACCTTATCATCATCATATCATATACATACAGCCGGAAACAGGCCTTTTTCGGCCCTCCAAGTCCGTGCCGCCCAGTGATCCCCGTACATTAACACTATCCTACACCCACTAGGGACAATTTTTACATTTGCCCAGCCAATTAACCTACATACCTGTACGTCTTTGGAGTGTGGGAGGAAACCGAAGATCTCGGAGTAAACCCACGCAGGTCACGGGGAGAACGTACAAACTCCTTACAGTGCAGCACCCGTAGTCAGGATCGAACCTGAGTCTCCGGCGCTGCATTCGCTGTAAAGCAGCAACTCTACCGCTGCGCTACCGTGCCGCCCACCTGCCTGCGTTTCATCCATATCCCTCCAAACCAGCCTTATTCATGTACCTGTCTAACTATTTCTTAAATGTTGGGATTGTCCCTGCCTCAACTACCTCCTCTGGCAGCTTGTTCCATACATCCATCACCCTTTGTGCGAAAAAGTTACCCCGCCGATTCCAATCAAATCTTTTCTTAATCACCTTAAACTTATGTTCTCTGGAGCTCGATTTTCCCGCTCAGGGCAAGAGACTGTGTGCATCTACCCGATCGATTCCCCTCATGACCAAATACACCTAAATAAGATCACCCCTCTTCCTCTTGCGCTCCAAGGAATGGAGTCCCATCCTACTCAACCTCTTCATACAGGTCAGACACAGGCATCATCCTCGTAAAATGTACCTGTAAAGTTTCCAGTTTGGCAGCATCTTTCCTATAGCATGGTACCCAGAACAGAACATAATATCCCAAATGCGGTCTCACGAAGGTCTTATATTACTGCAACATGACCTCCCAACATCCATACTCAATACTCTGGCTGATAAAGACCAATGTGCCAAAAGCCTTTTTGACCACCAGATCTACCTGTGACTCCGCCTTCAAGGAACTGTGCACCTGCACTCCTAGATCCCTCTGCCCTACAACACCACCCAGAGCCCTACCATTCACTGTGTCGGTCCTGCCCTTGATAGATTTCTCAAAATGCAATACCTCACTTTGCAATACTATAATTTGATTGGACTATAGGAGTAAAGAGGACCTTTTGCATTTGTATAGGTCAGTGGTGATACTACATCTGGAATATTGTGTGAAGTTTTGGTCTCCTAATTTGAGGACGAACATCCTTGCGATTGAGGCAGGGCAGAGTAGTTTTACTAGATCAATCCCTGTGATGGCCGGACTGTCACATGAGGAAAGGTAGGAAAGACTGGACTTCTATTCACTGGAATTGAGAAGTATGAGAGGGGATCTTATAGAAACGTATAAAATAATAAAAGATCTGGACAAGCTAGATGCAGGAAAGATGTTCCCGATGTTGGGGGAGTCCAGAAACAGGGACGACAGTCTAGGAATAAAGGGGGGGACATTTAAAGCTGAGGTGAGAAAAACCTCTTCACCCAGAGAGTTGTGAATTTGTGGAATTCTCTGCTACAGAAGGTAGTGGAGGCCAATACACTGGATGAATTTAAAAGGGAGTTCGATAGAGCTCTAGGGGTTAGAGGAACCAAGCAATTTGTGAAGAAGGCAGGCACGGGTAACTGAATGTGGATGATCAGCCATGATCACAATGTATGGCGCTGCTGGCTCGAAGGGCCAAATGGCCTCCCTCTGCACCTATTTTCTATGTTTCTATGTTTCTCACATTTATCTGCATTAGATTGCATCAACCATTCCTCGGTACACTTGGCTACTCGGTCAAGATCCTATTACACTTCATTACAACCATCTTCACTGGTTTCTGCAAAACAACCTACTTTTGTATCATCTGCAGACTTGCTATTCTTGCTGCTGTGTTTTCTCATCCAAATCTTTGATATAGTCGACAAACAGTAACTGGCCCAGCATCGAACCCTGAGGCACGACACTAATCACTGGGGTCCAGTCCGAGAAGCAACCTTCCACCATAACCCTCTGCTTCCTTCCATGAAGCCAATGTGCTATCCATTAAGCTATCTCTCCTTGAATCTCATGCGATCTATCCTTCAAGAGCAGGCTACCACTAGGAACCTTCTCGAATACTATGCTGATGTCCATATATACAACATCTACAGCTCTGACCTGATCGACCTTTTTGGTCACGTCTTCAAAAAGCTAACTATAAAAGGTACTTTGCGGTACATAGGTACTAAAATTACTCACTATAAAATGTACGAAATAAAGGTGCTAACACAAAAGTACTCTCGCAACCTTTAAGGAACATTTAGACAGGTGCATGGATAAGCCATTGATAGGAAAATGTGCCGATCGCAGGCAGGTGGGACTAGTGTGGAGGAGACATGTTGGCCGGTGTGGGCAGGCTGGGCCGAAGCCTCTGTAAGATTCTCTGACTCTATATCTCTATAACTGGAGGGTGTGTGCACAAATAGTGCAGTAAGATATTCCACACTTGTCCATGGATCTCTGTCCTGGGATCGGAGATCAGATTCACTTAGAAATATAGAAACATAGAAACATAGAAAATAGGTGCAGGAGGAGGCCATTAGGGCCTTCGAGCCAGCACCGCAATTCATTGTGATCATGGCTGATCATCCACTTCAAGACAAATCATGTAAATTATACTTTTTTAAAACATCAACAGTTAGCAGTTCTGTTGAATGGTTAGCCATTCATCGGTAACCTGCATACATGTCCAATCATCTACAGTGGCTCAGCACGAGGCCAATGTTGTCAATGGTTTCACTGGTGAAAATATATCTGAGCATTGTGCGACGGAACTGGGAACTGGTTGTTATGTGAGATGTCCTTGGAATGGATGATTCACAGAAACTACATGTGTGTGATTTCAGTGAAGTAGGTAATGGGTCTGGATAAGCAGTGACATTATCAGTGTGGTCAATGATGGGTTTGGATAAGTAGTGACATTATCAGTGTGGTCACTGATGGGTCTGGATAAGCAGTGACATTATCAGTGTGGTCAGTGATGGGTCTGGATAAGCAGTGACATTATCAGTGTGGTCAGTGATGGGTCTGGATAAGCAGTGACATTATCAGTGTGGTCAGTGATGGGTTTGGAGAAGCAGTGACATTATCAGTGTGGTCACTGATGGGTCTGGATAAGCAGTGACATTATCAGTGTGGTCAGTGATGGGTCTGGATAAGCAGTGATATTATCAGTGTGGTCAGTGATGGGTTTGGAGAAGCACTGACATTATCACTGATCTTACGATCTAATAGAAACATAAGTGTAAGAATATAACTGCATATGCTGGTACAAATCGATGGTATTTATTTCAGAAAATGCTGGAGTAACGCAGCAGGTCAGGCAGCATCTCAGGATAGAATGAATGCGTGACGTTTCGGGTCGAGACCCTTCTTCAGACTGATCTCAGGGGGGCGGGACAAAGGAAGGATATAGGTGGAGACAGGAAGATAGAGGGAGAACTGGGAAGGGGTGTGGAAGAGAGGGACAGAGGAACTATCTAAAGTTGGAGAAGTCAATGTTCATACCGCTGGGCTGCAAGCTGCCCAAGCGAAATATGAGGTGCTGTTCCTCCAATTTCCGATGGGCCTCACTATGGCACTGGAGGAGGCCCATGACAGAAAGGTCAGACTGGGAGTGGGAGGGGTAGTTGACGTGCTCAGCCACCTGGAGATCAGGTTGGTTAAGGCGGACTGAGCTAATAGAAACATAAAATTATAAAGGGATTGGGTAGACTAGATGCAGAAAATGTTCCCGATGTTGGAGGAGTCCAGAACCAGGGGTCACAGTTTAAGAATAAGGGTTAGACTATTTAGGACTGATGTGAGGAAAAACATTTTCACGCAGAGTTGTGAATCTGTGGAATTCTCTGCAACGGTAGGCAGTGGAGGCCAATTCACCGGATGTTTTCAAGACAAAGTTAGATAATGCTCTTCGGGTAACGGAAACAAGGTATATGGGGAGAAAGCGGGCACGGGGTACTGATTTTGGATGATCAGCCATGATTATGTTGAATGATGGTACTGGCTCGAGGGCCGAATGGCCCACTCCTGCACCTATTTTCTATTTCTCTATGTTTCTGTGTCTATGCATCAGGTTGCGATGCTTCCATTTCATCTTAACTCCCGTGTTTTGTATTTCATACGAAAGTATATAACAAACCTATGTTTTACATTATTGTATATGTTTGACTATAAAGGGTTAACGTATGTTCAGTATCTGTAATTAATCTCATCTGGAATGAGCACCAACTCCATCTTGCTGCTCTATTCCCGCTGGTAAACACGGCAGGTGAAGATGCTTTCATTTGTGATTTTCACCTTAATTAACAATGGTTATAAATACCAATTGCCTCTCTCCGGCATATAATTTAAAGAATAACACATAATGCTGAAAATTAAAATGCAGCTTCAGATCTGAGATAGGCAGAGTTGAGCAATTGAGCTGTGCCATTCACCCATTGGGGAATATTAGTTCCAGCCGTTGAACACAAGGCGAGGTTCTGTTCAATCTGTAGTTTATGTTTTATTGAACTACTTCAGACCAGTTGACAGGTTGATGCTAATTCAAACCCACAGACCTGACAACAAAGTCGGTCTGAGAGTTAATGACCAACACACCCGTCTGGGCTGTCCACAGTGGTTTAGAAACATAGAAACATAGACAATACTTGCAGGAGTAGGCCATTTGGCCTTTTGAGCCGGCACCGCCATTCAATATGATCATGGCTGATCATCCTAAATCAGTACCCCGTTCCTGCTTTCCCCCATGCACCTTTATCTCGTTAGCCCGAAGAGCTATATCTGACTCTCTCTTGAAAACCTCCTGTGAATTGGCCTCCACTGCCTTCTGTGGCAGAGTATTCCACAGATTCATAATTCATCTCAACTGGGGAGGCCGATGACAGATCAGTTTTTCCTTATCTCAGTAATAATTGAGCTACCCCTTATTCTTAAACTGTGATCCCTGTTCTGGACTCTTCCAACATCGGGAACATTTTTCCTGCATCTAACCTGTCCAATCCCTTAAGAATTGTATATGTGTAAGAAGGAACTGCAGATGCTGGTTTAAACCGAAGACAGACACAAAAAGCCGGAGTAACTCAACGGGACAGGCAGTATCTCTGGGGAGAAGGAATGGGTGGAGACCCTTCCACAAAATTGTTCTACAAGATCCCCTCTCATCCTAAATTCCAGTGAATTTAAGCAAACTCTCACACACACTCAGTCTGTATTTCTGTGCCTATTTATTAATTAATACACGAGAACATTTCTCCCTTC
This sequence comes from Rhinoraja longicauda, assembly GCF_053455715.1. NCBI lineage: Eukaryota > Metazoa > Chordata > Chondrichthyes > Rajiformes > Arhynchobatidae > Rhinoraja > Rhinoraja longicauda. The sequence goes on from NC_135995.1 coordinate 8,011,080, forward strand.
CTGCTGTGTATAACTGGCACACATAGAAACTGAAAAACACTTCAATGATCAGAGACATATTAAAATGACCAACGTGTATGACAGGCATTTATATCATGTTGTTGCTTAAACTGCAAGTTTGATAAAATTCGACACCTAATGGTGTTTAATTCCTCGGATTTCCAGGCTGGAGTTTAGTTTGAGGAGAGTGAAGAACATGTTGCACACTTGCGAGGAAAATGATCAATGTGCCTCCGTTGTTGGTGACACCACCTCCCAATACAGTATCGCCACTGTTGTGCAGTCAGTGATGTGTCTGCTATGTGCCTACAACTAGGGAGACCGATGACAGAGCACATTAGAGATAACAGAACCTCTGATTCCAGTCATGGGAACAGCAGGGAAACAGGCCCTTCGGCCCGACTCGTCCGTGCAGACCGAGATGCCTATCTACGGTAATCTCATTCACCTGTATTTGTCCCATATCCGTCCATTTCCATCCGAAACAAACGGCTGTCCAAATGCTGTTTATTTGCTGTGATGGTATCTGTCCCCACCGCCTCAAAAGAAAATATTGTTCCATCGTTGAAGTCAGAATTCCCTTAAATCTCTCCCCTTTCGATTAAACGTACGTTCTCTAGGTTTAGATTCTCCCAGCCTGGGAAATAACTGTGACCATCTACTCAACCCTGCTGTAGTTTACATAATTTTACAACCCTCAGTAAGGTCGTCCCTCTGCATTATTGCTCCAATGAGATCAATCCCACCTGATAAAATCTATCCTCAAACTAACGCTGTCCATTCCAGAAAACATCCTGGTGAATCTGTTCCGCACTGCCTCTGGCAATAGGACATCATTTGTGTAATATGGTGACCAGAACTACACAAAAGGGCCTCGCAGATATTTGAAGTACGACTGAGGAGAGCGCTGCACTTGGAGGAGCAGTTAAGTCTTGATTATTCTTTATTTGGATGTTCACCTGTAGTGCAAATGTATTCACAATCATACGCACATGGGAAGTGAAACCATCAGTGAGTTCAGAAGTGTCAGGACCGATGACCTGGAACCGAGGCAGAAAGGTGAATGAACTGTAGAGCAGAGCGATCTAGGACCACAGGTACATCGTGTATTGAATGTAGCGTCACGGGTTGATAGTGTGGTCAAAAAGACTTTTGTAACATTGGCCGTGTTCGGTCATAGCATTGTGCATAGATATACGGAGGTTATGCTGCCGTTGTGTGAGGCCGCATTTGGAATATTGTGTTCTGTTGTGGGCACCATGATACAGGAAAGATGGTGTCAATCTGGAAAGGTGATAGAGGAGATTTACGAGGATGTTACCAGGAACAGTGGGCCTGATCTGGAGGGACAGGTTCAGCAGCCTGGTACTATATCCCTTGGTGCATATAGGCTAGTACAATATCCCTTGGTGCATATAGGCTAGTACTATATCCCTTGGTGCATATAGGCTAGTACAATATCCCTTGGTGCATATAGGCTAGTACTATATCCCTTGATGCATATAGGCTAGTACTATATACCTTGCTGCAGGAGGATGAGGGATGATCTTCTACAGCTGGACAATATAATGAGAGGAATAGATCTGGTAGATGCACAGAGAAGGGGAATAAAGAACCAGGGGGGCTAGGTTTAAGATGAGGGGGGGGGGGATTTAATCGGAACCTGAGGGGTATTTTTCACGCAAAGGGTGGGGGGGGGGGGGGGGGTGTGGAACGAACTGCCAGAGGAGGTAGTTCAGCCCTGTACTCATAGAGTCATAGAGTGATATGGTGTGGAATCAGGCACTTCGGCCCAACTTGCCCACACCAGCCAACAGGCCCCATCTACATTAGTTCCACCTGTCTGCATTTGGTCCATATCCCACCAAACCTGTCCTATTCATGTACCCAACCTGTCTAACTGTTTCACAAATATTGGGATAGCCCCTGCCTCAAATACCTCCTCAGGCAGTTTGTTCCATACATCCACCACCCATTGTGTGAAAAGGTTACCCCTCAGATTCCGATTCAATCATTTTCCCTTCAACTTAACGTATGTCCTCTGGACCTCGATTCTCCTACTCAGGGCAGGAGAAGCTGAGCATCTACCCGATCTATTCCTTTCATGATCTAAAACACGTCTATGAGATTACCCCTCATCCTCCTGCGCTCCAAGAAGACCAAGCCCAGCCAATTGATTATGTCTTCAAACTAACGCTGTCCATTCCAGATAACATCCTGGTGAATCTGTTCCGCACTGTCTCTGGCAACAGGACATCATATCTGTAATATGGTGACCAGAACTACACAAAAAGGCCTTGCAGATATTTGAAGTACAACTGAGGAGAGCACTGGAACTTGGAAGAGCAGTTAAGTCTTGATTTTTCTGTATTTGTGTGATCATTTGTAGTGTAAGTGTGTTCAGAATCAGACGCAGATGGGAAGTGAAACCACCAGTGAGTTCAGAGGTGTCCGTACCAATCAGGACGGGGCAAATGTTGTCAAAGGTGGTGAAAATATATTTGAGCAGCATGCGATGGAACTGGGTTGTTACAGTATGTGAGATGTCCTTGGAATGGATGATACAAAGAACATACCTGTGTGTGACGTCAGTGTGGTCAGTGATGGGTCTGGATAAGCAGTGACATTATCAGTGTGGTCAATGATGGGTCCGGATAAGCAGTGACATTATCAGTGTGGTCAATGATGGGTCCGGATAAGCAGTGACATTATCAGTGTGGTCAATGATGGGTCCGTATAAGCAGTGACATTATCAGTGTGGTCAGTGATGGGTCTGGATAAGCAGTGACATTATCAGTGTGGTCAGTGATGGGTCTGGATAAGCAGTGACATTATCAGTGTGGTCAGTGATGGGTCTGGATAAGCAGTGACATTATCAGTGTGGTCAGTGATGGGTCTGGATAAGCAGTGACATTATCAGTGTGGTCAGTGATGGGTCTGGATAAGCAGTGACATTATCAGTGTGGTCAGTGATGGGTCTGGATAAGCAGTGACATTATCAGTGTGGTCAGTGATAGGTCTGGATAAGCAGTGATATTATCAGTAATTAATCTCATCTCTAATGAGCTCTCACTGCATCTTGCTGTTCTATCCGCGTTGGCAGGTGCAGACATATTTATTTGTTATTTTCATTTTAATAGGCAGTGGTTAAAATGAGTAAATAACTTTCTCCGGCATACCAGTGATAGAGTAACACATAATGCGTCTCCCCCAACACTCCTCACTCTCCCTGCCTCTCTCCCTCTCCCTCCCCCTCCGCCATTCACTCTCCCCACATACTAATCCTCCTCTTGCTCACCAATTTTCCGACCCTCTGACTTCCCACCTCCTCCCCTCTCTCCACACTCCTCCCCACTATCTCCCCACACTCCTCTCTGTCCTGCCACACTCCTCTAATCTCTCTCCCCACACTGCTCCCCCTCTCTCCGCACTTCCTCTCTCCCCACTCTCCTCTCACTCTCCATCCCCACACTCCGTCTTTCTCCCCACACACTCACTACTCCTCCCCTTCTGTCTCCCCACCCTCTCTCTCTCCCCACATTCCTCCCCATCTCTCTCCCCACGCACAACCCCATCTCTGCCCACACTCCTCCCCCTATCTTTCCCCACACCCCCTCTATCTCTCCCAATACTCCACCACCCTCCCATCACTCCTATCCCTCTATCTCCCCTACTCTCTGTCCCCATCCTTCCACTCTTTCCATACCATCCTTCCTCCCTCTCACACTCCTCCCTCCCGTCCCCTAAAACAACCTCTTTCCCCACACTCCTCCCCGTCATTTAACCCACACTCCCCCTCGCTCTCCACATTCATCCTACCTTCTCTCTCTTCCCACAGTATTCAATTCCTCTCCCCACACCCCCCTCTTCCCATCCTCCATTCCCACACCCCTCCTCCTTTATCTCCACTCCTCCCCTTTCTCTCCCCACACACCTTCCTCTTTCCCCACTCACCTCCCTTACTCTCCACACTCCTTCCCTCTTCCTCTCCACAATCCTCACTCTCTTTCTCTCTCTCTCTCTCCGGATAAGCAGTGACATTATCAGTGTGGTCAGTGATGGGTCTGGATAAGCAGTGACATTATCAGTGTGGTCAGTGATGGGTCTGGATAAGCAGTGACATTATCAGTGTGGTCAGTGATGTGTCTGGATAAGCAGTGACCTCCCCCCCATTTCTCCCCCTCCTGCTCTCCCCACGTCCCTCAATATTTGCCCACTTCTTCTCTCCCCGTCACATTGCTCCCTCCCTCCACCTCTCCCCATCGCTCCGCTCTCTCTCCCCACAATCCTCCTCCTTTCCACTCCTCCCCTTTCACCTCCCACACGCCTCCCTTTCCGTCCACACTCCTCCCCTCTTTCTCCCACACTCCTCGCTCTCTCTCTCTGGATAAGCAGTGACATTATAAGTGTGGTCAGTGATGTGTCTGGATAAGCAGTGACATTATCAGTGTGGTCAGTGATGTGTCTGGATAAGCAGTGACATTATCAGTGTGGTCAGTGATGTGTCTGGATAAGCAGTGACATGATCACATTAAATCTGACCCCGATGTTTTACATTTGATACGATGTAAAATAAAGGATCCTTTCTTTTTTTCAATCAGATTTTATTGATTTTTCACAGAGATATATACAAAACAGTACATCATCGACATAAATAAAATAAAATAAGAAAAACATCAAAAATGAATAAATAAATAAAGGTGATAGATAAATAAATAAATAAATGGATATGCATAAGACAGTGTGGTACACTTACCAAATAAAATATAAAAAAGTAACGATGATTGGTTATCTGGAGAAATTTCAATATTCGCACAAACATACCATCTCGTTCTATATAACACAATCTTCCAATATCTAGCTTTGCATTTATCTAGTTCGTGTCATGGCTCAAGTAAACGATCCATGTTACCCACATCTCAAAGAATCCCTTCTTTTTAATTCAAATGTTCGACTCTAAAGGGTTAACGCAGGTTCAATATCCATAATTAATCTAAACTTTAATGAGCACTAATTCCATCTTGCTGCTCTATCCACGCTGGTAAACACAGCAGCTGAAGATACGTTAACTTGTTATTTTCTTCTTAATTAACTAAGGTTAGAAATGCTAATTAACTCTCTCCGGCATACACTTGAAAGAATAACACATAATGCTGAAAATTAAAATGCAGCTTCAGATCTGAGAAAGGGGGAGTTGGGTAAATGTGCTGTGTACTTCGCCCAGTGGGGAATATTAGTTCCAGCCGGTGAACACGAGCTGTGGCTCTGTTCAATCTGCAGTTTATTTTGTGGTGAACTACTTCAGACTAGGTGACAGGTAGATGTGAATTCAAACCCACAGACCAGACAGCAAGGTCGGTCTGAGAGTAAATGACCAACTCATCCGACTGGGCTGTCCACACAGCGGCACAGAGAAAGCTGCTACACACGCAGACTTCATTTATGTGCTTATTTATCCAGTTATTCAAGAGACCATATCTCCCATCATGCAGTGCAAACCTGGCACTCGTAGAAACTGAAATAAACACTTCAATGATCAGGGACTGTTATTAAAAATCACCAATGTATATGTGAGGCAATTATAATGTTTTCTGCTTAATCTGCATCTTTGAGAAGAGTGGACATCTATTGATGTTTAAATCCCCTGATTTCAAGGCTCGAGTTCAGTGGTAATAAAATAACCAAGGGCCATTTGAAAGCAGTTTGTCTGTTAGTGCTGTACCTGGCGCAAATATTCAGACAAAGGTTGCCGTGTTTCATGGGGAGGGATGGTGCATTTTAGTTCATCTGAACTATTCCCATTTGCCGGCACATGGATCATCTCCCTCTAAACCATTCCCCTCATGTACCTGTCCAAATGTCATAGTGTTCCCATTATGACGCTACCTATGACACTATCCACCTCTATGAGGTCACTGCACTGCCTGCTGCGCTCCATGGAATAAAGTCCTGGCGAGCCCAACATTTCCCTGTAGCTCCGACCCTTGTTTTCTGGCAACGTGTTGGAAAATATCTTCTGTACTCTTTACAAATTAGTGGCATATTTCCTAAACATGGTGACGTAAGATTATACACGTTACTCCAAGTACGTCCTCGGCAACGTCTTGTCCAACTGAACATAACTTTCCAACTTTTACATTTTATTCACTGGCTGATGAAGACTGTGGGCTAAAAAACCTTCTCCACCACCCTATCCCCCTGTTACGTCCCTTTTCTTGCAACAATGTACTTTTATTCTGAGATCCGTCTGCTCTACAACACTACCCAGCTAACTACCATGCCCTGGCTTGTCTTCCCTAATTTAAAATCTCACACATCTGCAAGAAACACTGTTTGAAATTTCTCAGCCCACTTTCCAATTTGAAAAAGTTCCTGCTTTAATCCTTGCCAACCATTTTCAATGCCTGTGATACCACCTACTTTAGTGTCAACTGCAAACTTTTACATTCTCAGGCAACTCATTGACACAGATGACAAACAACAATGAGCGCAGCACCAATCCCTGAGACAGACCACCACTCCTTGACCAATGAACGAAACTGTACCATATGCCTCTTTACAACTGCCCACTGCCGTTATCACACTCAGGGAGCTGTGAACCTGGATCGCAAGATACAGTACTTTTATACATCACTGATGTTGGGGGTCATTCCATTAATTGTATCGTTTGAACTCACATTTGACCTCCCAAATTGCAACATCTCTCATTTGCTCAGAATAATCTCCATTTGTGATTTCCCCCACACCTTCCATCTCTCTACTTGATCTATACGCCACTGAATACTGAGACAGCCTCCCTCACATTCCACAACCCCAGAAATCTTGGTGTCGTCCTCAAACCTACAAAGCAACCCGTGTATATTCACGCCCAAGTCATTTAGGCGTATCACAAACAGCAGAGGTCCAGGCACAGATCCCTGTGTATCACTAATTGTCACAGACGTCCAGCCTGAATATTGCCCTTCCACCACAACCCTCTGTCTTCTATCAGTCAGACAGTTCTGAATTCATGCGGCCAGGTCACTGTTAACCCCGTGTGCCTTCACCTCCTGGATCGGTCTACCAAGGGAGACTTTGTCAAAGGTCCGGATAAGCAGTGATATTATCAGTGTGGTCAGTGATGGGTCCGGATAAGCAGTGACAATATCAGTGTGGTCAGTGATGGGTCTGAATTATGCGTCTCTCCAAACACACCTCACTCTCTCTCTCTCTATCTCCCCCTCCTCCCTGTCCTCTCTCTCTCCCCACTTTTCCGATTCTGCTTTCTCACCTCCTCCCCTCTCTCCACACTCCTCCCCACTCTCTCCCCACTCTCCCCTCTGTCTTGCCACATTCCTCCAATCTCTCTCCCCATACACATCCCCCTCTCTCTCCGCACCCTCTCTCTCCCCACTCTCCATCCCAACACTCCTGCTTTCTCCCCATACACTCACCACTGCTCCCATTCTCTCCCCCACACTCCTCCCCCTCTCACCATCACATGCCTCCCCATCTCTCTCCCCAAGCACATCCCCCTCTCTGCCCACACTCCTACCCTCACATTCCCCATACTCCCCCTATCTCACCCCATGCTCCACCGCACTCTCTCTCCCCACTCCTCTCATTTCCACACTACTCCCCCTCTCTCTCCCACACACCTCCTCCACTCCCCAATCCTCACACTGTTTGTCATAAGGTCATAACTGATAGTAGAATTAGAGAGGGAGCGAGAGAGAGAGAGGTGTGTGTGAGAGAGAGGGGGTAGGGGGCGAGAGGGAGGAGAGGGGGAGAGAGGACAGGAGAGGAGAGAGAGGTGGGTTTCCTCAGAGTGTTTCCCTTTGTGCGTCGATAAGGCCTTTAATGAACCGACCTGTTAGATGGAACCGCCTCTGAACTCCGAGCTGGTTTACTTTGTGTCTGTGCCTATCTGAGGAAAGTCAGACATAGGCTACAAGTCTCGCACAAAAAAACCCAGAATGTCATCGTACACACAGTGTGGTGGGTGTATAGAACGGGCTGTCAGGGGCATGTACTAGTGCAACGTTTAGGAAATATTTAGACATGTACGTGGATGGGACGGGTTGAGAGGGATATGGGGCAAACGCGGGCAGGTGGGACTGGGATAGACGGGGCAAGTTGCATTGGAGTGGGCGAGTTGGGCCGGATATTTCCGTGCTGCCTGACTCCATGACGTTGTGACTTTTAAATGTATTCTTATATAGTGCACGGGGGGAGAGAAAGAGGGGGAGAGAGAGGGGAGAGAGAGAGAGAGAGCGGGGAGGGAAGGGATGGGAGAGAGAGGGGGTAATAAATATTAGCTTAATATATTGTACATTTTGTTCTCAAGTGGAGGGCGGTCATGGTATCAAATATTAGCTTAGTTTATTATTGTAAGTTTATGAAGAAGTGGAGAGGAGAGAGAGGGGGTGAGAGGAGGAAGAGAGGAGAGAGTTTAGTTTTTATTTTAACTTCGTTTATTTTATTTAGTCAAAACAGAGGAGAGAGAGAAATGGGGTGAGGGGAAGAGAGAGAGAGAAGGGAGAGAGAGGTGGAGAGACTGGGGAAG
>NC_135995.1:8020124-8056035 GCF_053455715.1 Rhinoraja longicauda
ACAGCCACTTTATGCTGGGGATAAATCTCGACTTCTGGCTCTACGCCGCTTCAAAGGTAAGCATCACATTCTTTAAAAGATAGAGAGCCAGGGCATAATATTCTGTGGACCAAGTGCTAGTAAATGTGATTGAGTATTTGGATAGCATTGACACGGAGATTTGTTTGGCCTGTTTCTCTGCTGTATGACTACGTCTCTTGATCCAGTCTCTGCACGTTTCTCCGTATGTGGTACCACCGTCAGTAGTTATAGCAGGACTTCCATTTCCTTGTATGTCCGTCCTGGGAGGGTGAGGACTTTATTTATTTCCTGGAGCGAAGGAAACTGAAGGGTGATGATATGAAGGTGTGTAAAACCATGATAGGATGAATGAGGACTTTTTTTATCCAGGATGAAGAATCAAAAATCAGATATCACAGGTTTAAGATGAGTGTGGCAAGATTTACGAGGAATCTGAAGGGAAGACTTGACGCAAAGAGGGTGCTGGGGATATGGTTCGAACTTTGATAAGATCATTCACTTCTGACATAACATTACTTTCCTTCCTGGACGGACGTCAACTGAGTTTTCTGAATGTATGTACTCCTGTATTGCAGATGCCCGGCAATTAGTACGGCCCACTATACAGTATCAGGTGATTCCGTGCGATCATCCTCCTGTGCCCACTCCCCACCTTGTCCTCGCATTTGTCCAACAGTTCATTTGTAGATAACCCCCATTCAACACCTTATTTTGCATATTAATTCTGTTTGTGTTACATGGACAATCTTAGTAGATATCATAGTTGTTACTTACGTCAGATCATTAGCTTAGGTGAGGTTCTGCTGGGCCTCACGTTCCGAGATACAGCGAAATGCGTCGCTTTGCACGCTGTCCATTCAGTTCAGATATGCCATACATATTTACAATCAGTTAACGTCCTGCAGATGAAGCTAGCAGGAAGACACAGAATGCAGATTATTGTTGGCTATTTCCATTAATCCCTGAATTGTACGTCAATTTCTGAGAATGAACAACATTTGCTCAAGCCACATTGCTTAATTCTGCTCTCCATCGAACCGGACAAGTGCAGTTGGAGATTTCGAGTTATGTGGCAACACAAAGCAATTTATTTGTTAAAAGCATGTTATTTAAGTGTGCAGAAGTGTACGTCTGGAACAATGGATGATGCAATGCTTCTGTAAGCCATGAAACATCCCGCTGGGATCGCGCTGTTGTAAACAATTAAGATGAGAGGCGTTTTAGGTTTGAGATTCAGGTTTAAGTTTAGTATTGTTACACCTACCGAGCTACAGTAAAAAGCTTTGTTTTGCATGGTATCCAGACACATCCGATATACCATATATAGACAATAGACAATAGATAATATGTGCAGGAGTAGGCCATTCGGCCTTTCGAGCCAGCACCACCATTCAATGTGATCATGGCTGATCATTCACAATCAGTACCCCGTTCCTGCCTTCTCCCCATACCCCCTGACTGCGCTACCCTTAAGAGCTCTATCCACCTCTCTCATGAATTCATTCAGAGAATTGACCTCCACTGCTTTCTGAGGCAGAGAATTCCACAGAATTCCATAGACAGTATCAGTTCAAACTCGAGGACGTCAGATGGTGGGGATATGGAATAACATAGATAATGAACAGCCAGGGGAAGTATTTGAGGCAGAAATTGTGACAAAGACAGTGAGACTACTTCATGAATCGGAAAGATTTAGAGTAATGTGGATGAAAGATGGATAGGAGGGATTAGAGTAGATGGGGCACATTGGTCCGCATAGGCAAGCTGGATAGAAGGCCTGTTACCTTGCTGTAGGATTCGATAACTCTATGACAAGAGACAGAGCAATGTGGATGATCCAGAGTGCAGAATATAGTTCGCAGCATTGAAGCGTATTGTAGTGCATCAATTACTTAGACAATATCTAGTATCCGAAATGGCGTGGAGGCGAATTGAACAGTGCCCTGGTCAATGGAGGGTTCGTGCAGAACCCTGATAACGAAGGAAAATAAGCTAATACGTTATCCGGTAGTGCTCGCGTTAAAACATCTATACCTTTTGCATGACTTGAGTTGGGGAAAGATGAACAGGCCGGTATGGGCAAGTTGATTTACGATTACCGTTTTCTTTTCGAGGCAACGTGATGTGTAGATGGAGTTAATGGTGGAACGTCTGTTATGTGCGATGGATTGGCCTACATTTATAACTCCCTGCAATTTCTCGCGCTCTAGACAAATATGTACCCGATCCAAAATGTGGTCCAACCCGACAGTATGCTGTCTATGGTACCTCCCGAGAACACTGTAAAAGTTGCTGTTGACAGGCAACATTTCCTCAGACTCCACCTGAAGTGGAGGCGTTAGTGTGCCTTCTTGGATGTCGCATCAATGTGCTTGCCACGCGACAGATTGTTGGTAAGTGTAACGCATGCAACTTGTTCTCAACTATTTTCGATTCTATACAATTGGTACAGATTTGGGCATGTACTCAAGGTAAAGGTGCTAGAGCAGTGGACTGAAAACGAATCCTTGCAGGGCTCCGGTGTTATTCTGGAGGAAGTGTAGCCTGTTCTCACTGACTGAGGACTGTTGGTATTAAAATCGAGCATTCAGTAGTAGAGCAGGTGAAGATACCTCTGTTCAAGCGTTTGGAGATAATAGACACGCCATACCCTATCACATAAAGGTACACTGCTGAATGCATAATTTAAAGCGCGAGGCTATTCCTATTTTCACTATTAAACGGGAACTGACCCTGCGCTTATATTAATCCATAGATGGTCACATTAGTCTTCATTTGCCTATTGTCTACAAACACATTTGCTCCAGCCCTGTTTGAACGTATTGAGTTATCATCACTATTGTTCTGGGTTACAGGGTACTGGAGGTTCAGATATATTTGCGAGCGTAAATTGCTTCTCATCACAAGTCACTCGATGGTAAATACTTACTCTGAAACTTGTATCCTAAAGTCAACACCCATATATCTGTTGGACAAATCTTTCAACATCTGTCCCGTCCAGGCCTCGCAGAATCGCACATTTGCAGTGTCATTCAATTCACTTGTATTCTTCCAAACTGCACAGCGTAGATGATGTGATCAATTGTGGTTCCTTTGGCAGCTCCTTCATCCGAAGGATCAATATCAACTTCGGCCCCTTCGAAGTATTGTAGGCAAATATCGCCATCCTTAAAATATATAGTGTCAGGGTATAATATTATGAGGATCATGTGCTCGTAAATGGGATTTTGTAAATTCGCAGAGTATTTTACCCCGGACGGGAATCAAAATGTAAAGGTCATCGGTTCATGGTGAGAGGGCAAGGTTTACAAGGAATCGATCCAGAAGAATTCACTCTCAGACGGCGATGCGTGCATGGGACAAGCTCCAAGAATAGTCAGTTGAGATATGTTGAGTCGAAGGTGGCATTTCTATAGTCAGAACGTTTGTAAATATAGCTGACATCTCGACAGCAGGAGGAGATAAATATGTGACCAACTTTGGTTATTTGTGTTGAGCAATAAATGTTCGGCAGGAATTGATTGTGCAGCAAAGTCCAGGTGCGCTGACGCGCCAGTTTACACTCCAATGCAGAGTGCGGTACAACACCAGTGTTTGCGTGCTTGCACTTGGTGAAACGGGGCCATATCCTGCATTTGCTTCACCAGCATCGGAGCTTTGATACGATCATCCATTTGTGGCATCAGATGCTCTTCCTCTCTCCACCGGTGTCTTCTGAATCATCTGAATATCTCCTGTTTTCCTCTTGTATGTGTCGATGCCCGGCAATTACTGCGGTCTGCAATGCAGGAGCAACATTTTTACTGTGTTACTCCTCTTGCCCCAGTCTTCACTTTCTCTTCGCATTTGTCCAACAGTTGTTTGTGCTTAACAACCATTCATCACGTCTCTTGAGCATCAACACCGTCTGTGTCTATCTTAGTCGCCATCACAGTGCGATCATTCCGGTTCTGATCATATTTGGTACTTATCTCAGATCATTGGGTTTGGTTAGGTTAGGCTAGAAATATTACTGTCACGCGTACCGAGGCACAGTGAAAAGCTGCGTTGCCTCCCATCCTCTCAGATCAAACATACTATACATGGATACAATAAGCTCAAATAAATTCATTAGACAGAGCAACGGAAATAATACAGAAGGCAGTATATAGTTCATGACATAACATATCATCCCGAACATTGTTCTTTGTTTGCATCAAACTCTAAATTGTCCGTGTATTTGTAAGAAGGAATAACATTTGCTCAAGCTGTATTGCATAACTCCGTTCTTCGTGGAACTCGATATGTGCAGCCCGGGAATTCGAGGAGTTCATAAACATAAACAAAGATATGTACAGTTGTCGGGAATTTTGAGAATTATGAGGAAGGTGATCAGATTATAGTTTGGTTAACCCTGGTGCTCCAACACTGGGGGGGGGGGGGGTATGATGGGAAAGTTGACAAGATAGAATGTAGTTAAAATAGTTAAAGCTGAAACATTCTGTTGAGAAGTAGGGTTTCTTTTCAGTAGACGGAGGATAGTCCTTTGTAGTTATGTTTAGGTTCTTATGTGTTGCAATCTTGCATTACAGGTGCTTTTGTTTACCCTGTTTCGCAGGCAAGTCTCCCAAAGGTTGACAGATGATCTCATTTGCGATGGGACTCCATGTGGCGAGGATAATCTGGTCATTTATGATATCTACATGTAACATATATGGGTGGGAGATTTCTAAACAAAAGAGCCCCAAGATGAAAGTTAAATTTGGGGAAACATAAAGATGAAAGTGTACAGGGACATTGATGAATGATGTTTTATTTCAAATCCACAGGTAACCATTGTGTCATGAGGGCATAAGAATCCTACAGTTACTGTAAGATTTTGAAGCAGCTTGAGCTTGCTCACACTGTTCCTCGATGGACATCGCTAAGGCCTTTATTAAACCGACTTGTTCGATGGCCTCACCACTGGTCTACGAGTCCTTTATTTTGCGCCTGGCCCTATCTGAGTAAATTTAGATATAGGGTACGGGTAAAGCATAAAATCCGTTCCCACATGTACAAAACATGTTACTTAACTGTGCCATGTTTGCGCGAAGGATGATGCAATCCTTCGATAAACCATGAGAACCTTGGTTTGTGTTGTTGTAAACAATTAACATTTGTGGCGCATGGCGTTTTAGCTTTTGTGTTATGTTCATTATTGTCACATGTACCGAGAAACATTAAATACCTTTTTTCCCATGCTATCCAAACCGGTCAGATGTACCATACAGATACAATCAGTTCAAACGAGAGGGCAGAGGGTGCTGGGTCTAAGGATTCACACAGGGGGTGGTGGGAATATGGATTTGCACAGAGGGTGGTGGGTATACGGAATGAGCTGCCGAAGGACGTCGTGGAGGCAGAAGCAACGGCAACATTTAAAATACATTTGGACAGCTACATGGACAGCGAAGGTTTAGAGTGATTCTGGCCAAACGCTGTAAGTGGGGCCATCGTAGATGGGCCACATTGGTCGGTATGGGCAAGCTAGGTCGAAGGGTCTGTGGCCGTGCTTTGTGACTCTATGCCAATAGATGGAGATACAAAGTGCAGAAAACAGCTTTTAGAATTGTAGCTGTATTGTGGAGCATCAATGTTTTTAAAAGTCTAATGTGTGCAATGGGGTAGATAGGAAGAGCATATGGAGGGACCGTGCAGAAGCCTGATCACAGAGGAAAATAAGCCATTGGTCGTGGATTGGGCTACACATTGAAGTCTCTGCAATTTATCTTGGTCTCGTTAGAGCTGCTCATAAAGCAAATTGTGATACAACCCGATAATGTTCTTTCTATGGTCCATCTGTTGAAGTTTTACAAGAATCACTTTAGACATGCCAATGTCCACCGTTTCCTTGTGAAGTCGAGGCGTCGGTACGCATTAATGAGTTTGGCATCAATGTGATTGCACCACGACATATTGTTGGTTATGTTAACGACACGGAATTTGAGCAATCAACTATTTTCCAAACAGTGCGATTGATGCAGGTTGGGGTAAATACTTGGCATTGCATCCTGAAGCCAACGACTATCTCCTTCGTCTTGCTGACATTGAAAGAGAGGTTATTGTCATGCCACCGTGTCAATAAGTTCACTATGTGCTTCTTGTACTTCATCTCGCCATTGCTCATCATTCTACCATTCACAATGATGTCTTCTGCCAACTAGTAGGTGCAATTAGAGCCGAATATGGCCACACGGTTGCGAATGTAAATGAGGTAGAATAGCGGACTGAGAGCGGATCCTTGCAGCGCTCCATATTCGAAGTTATTTATTTTTAAGGAGGTGTCGCCTATCCGTACTAATTGTGGGCTGTGGGGGCTAAAGGTCGAGCATCCAGCGGTGGAGCGGGGAGGTTATCCCTCGGACCAAGAGTTTGAAACATGTCGTTCCTCCAAACATGCACAGAGTGGAGGATCTCATCAATTGTTGTTCCTTTGACAGTCCCTTCCTCCGCAGATAAATGTTGATTTCATCTCTGCACCGAAAGTAAGCAGTTAAGGCGGAAATTATGACAATCATTCAAAGACAGTTAGACTACCTCATGAAAGGGAAGGATTTAAGTTAATGTGGCGTAAGGTGGGAGTGACTAGTGGAGATGGGATACATTGATCGGCATGGGTAAGCTTGGTCGAAATGCACGCTGTCCATTCAGTTCAGATATGCCATACATTGATACAATTAATCCTGCAGGTGAAGCGAACAGGAAGATAGAGAATGCAGAATATACTGTAATTCATTACATAGAATGTCACGTTGAATATTGTTGGTTATTTCCGTCACACACTGAATTGTCTGTGTATTTCTGAGAACGAATAAGATTTTATCATGCCACATTGCATAATTCCGTTCTCCGTAGAACTGGACAAGTGCAGATGGAGAATTCGAGTTACATATCATATCATATCATATATATACAGCCGGGAACAGGCCTTTTCGGCCCACCAAGTCCGTGCCGCCCAGCGATCCCCGTACATTAACACTATCCTACACCCACTAGGGACAATTTTTACATTTTACCCAGCCAATTAACCTGCATACCTGTACGTCTTTGGAGTTATGTGAAAACACAAAGCAAATCATTTTTGCAAACATATTATGTAAGTGTGTAGAACTGCACGTCGGGAACAATGGATGATGCTATGCCTCTGCAACCTATGAAACATTCATCTGGTTTAGTGGTGTTCCATACAATGCAGATGGTCGGCGCTTTAGGTTTCAGCTTCAGGTTTAGGGATATTATTGTTATATGTACCGAGGTACAGTAAACAACTTTGTTCTGCATGCCATCAAAACACATTACATATATCATACATGGATACTATTGGTTCAATAGTATTCATACTATACCAGGACAGAGGTCACTTGGTGTATGGATCCACTCAGAGCGTGGTAGGTACATGGATTCGCACAGCGGGTGGCGAATGTATTGAATGAGCTGCCAAATGAAGTAGTTGAGGCAGAAACTGTAACAACAATTAAAATATATTAGGGCAAACACAAATAGGAAGATTTCGCATTGATACGCGCCAAAAGCGGCAGATGGGATTTGTGTAGATGGGGTACATTAATCGGCATTGGCAGGCTGGGCTGAAGGACCTTTTCCAGCGTTGTGTGACTCGTGCCAATAGATAGAGCAAAGTGGAAAATACAGAGTGCAGAATACATTTATCAGCATTGTAGCGCATTGTTGGGCATCAGTACCTGAGACAAAGTTAAATGTCCATAATGTGGTAGAAGGAATTGATCAATACCCTCCCCTCCGGAGGGACCGACCATAAGCCTGATAACGGAGGAATTTAAGTAATTTCTAAGTCTCGTGATGCGTGCTTGCATGCATATCCACCTGTTGCCAGATCAGAGCTGGGGAAAGAAGAACTGACCGGGATTGGCCAGGTGTTTGATTGTGTTGGATGTTTGTGTAATGTTATGCAGCGTGAAGTGCATACGGATACTGTGGTTGGGTCTGGATGGATCTGTGGGTCTGTGAAGGACTGGGCTAAATAAACAACCCTCTGCAATTTCTCGCGGTCTTGGCAGAGTTGTTTCCAAACCGAGCTGCGATGCAGTGTGACAATATGCTTTTTACCGCAAATCTCCAGACGTTTGTAATAGTAACAGAAGACATGACAAATTTATTTTTGTTTGCATTTTTGTGCCTTCTTGGGCGTCGCATCAATGTGGTTGCTCAATGTCAGATCGTTGGTTACATTATCGCTAAGCAACCTGAGCTCGCTATCATTGTCATTTTGTACCATTGGTGCAGATTGGGGCACGTACTGCTGCATCCTCAGGCCAATAACTACCTCCTTCGTCCTGCTGACATTGAAAGCGTGGTTATGCTGCTGACACCATGTCACTAAGTTCTCCATATCGTTCGTGTACGTCGTCGCCTCATTGTCCGTTATTCGGCCCATCACATCAGCAAACCCGTCGATATACTTAGAGCCGAAATTGGCTGTACGGTTACGAGGGTAAAGATTGTATAATCGCGGACTGACAACTCATCCTTGCAGGGCTCCGATGTGAAAGTTATTGTGCAGGAGGTGTCACCTATCGTCACTGATTGAGGACTTGGTGATAAAGTTGAGCATCCATTATTAGAGGGGGGACATGATTCCGAGGTCTGGGTGTTTGGAGATAACAGCCACTCCCTCCCCCAGCACACACAGGTACACACGGGCGCACGCACAATGCAAGCTTGAGTCTGTTCCTGGTTTCAGCATCATAGCTAGCGAAATGACCTGGGACTAATATTCATTTCCATACTTGGTCACATTAGTACTCACATCCCTATTCAGCCATGATCACATTGAATGGCGGCGCTGGCTCGAAGGGCCGAATGGCCAACTCCTGCACCTATTGTCTATTGTCTATTGTCTATTGTCTATTGTCCACAAATATATTCACCCCGGGGATATTATACCTTGGAGTGGGGAAATACATGGGTGAGTTATAAAGGTGTATACAGTCATGAAGAGTATAGATAGGGTGATCGAACGCGGACTTTTATCCAGGATGTGGAACCAAAAACCAATGGTCAGAGGTTTAGGGTGAGATAGTCAAAAATCACAAGGGACCTGAAGGGAAGACTTTACACTGAAAGGGTGCTGGGTATCTGAAACTATTTGTCAGGTGAGTTAGTTCAGACATGTTGAGCCGATGGTAGCATTTCTACAGCTACAGCTTGATGAAATAGAGCGACCAACCCGACTGTAGCAATAGGTAGTCAGATTTGGTTATTCCTATTGTGCAATGAAAGTTAGACAGGAAATAATTTCCCCACCCGGTTCGGCTACACTGACGAGGGAGTTGACAGTCTAATGCAGAGTGCGGTGCAACAGCGGGGTTTTATGTGAATGTGTTTCGCGAAACGATACCACACCATGTATTTGTTTGGCCAATATCAGACCTTTGACAAGATCATTCATTTTTGACATTAGATACTTTTTCATTTTCCCTCAGAAGTCCCCTGAGTGTCCTGAGTATATCGATATATTTTTAATTCCCTCGGGGAAAGAAAGTGATGGGTCGATGGAAGCATATAGACAGTGTCGGCTACATTAACTGAGCTGCCAGAGGAAGTATTTGAGGCAAATATTATCATTAAATTTAAAAGACATTTGGATAGATACATGGAAAGGTATAAATGGAGTCAATAGAAGAGGGGATCGTTTGTTTGAGGACCTGGCTGTGTCCACATTCGCTGCAAATTCTTGCGGTCTTGGATGGAGCTGTTCCCAAACCAAGCAGTGATACACCCTGATGAAATGATTTTTATGGTGCATATGCGGAAGTTGGTGAGTGTTGCCGGGGACAAGCCAAACCTCCTAGGCATTCCAAGACAGTTGGTGTGATTTATTGGCCGTTGCCTCAATAAAAGTGGCCCAGGAGAGGTTGTTGGTGATATTTTCTCTTCGCAATTTGAAGATTCCAACCGTCTCTCCATCGGTGCCTTCAATGCCAATTTGGGTATGTCGGCTTCCCAAAGTCGATCATTATGTCGTTTGCCTTGCTGACATTGAGGTTCTCGATTTCCTTCCTGTACTCGGATTCAACAATATATGGTATCCGGCCCACAAAGGTGGTGCCGTCTGCGAATTTGAAAATGGAATTAGATTTTACATGCCTGCACAGTCTTGGGTGTACAAGGAGTAAAGAAGGGGCGGAGAACGCATCCTTGCGGAACTCCCGTGTTGACGATTATCGTAGAGGACGATCTGTCCCCTATCCTCACTGAATGGTGTCTGTTGGTCAGGAAGTCGAGGGTCCAGTTTCAGAGATGAGCACTGACTCTAAATCCCGCGAATTTGGTGATGAACTTGCATGGTATAATGGTATTAAAGGTAGAACTGTAATTTATGAATAGGAGTCTGACGCAGGTGTCGCTCTTATCCTGCTGTCCCAATATTGAGGGGAGGTCTAGTGCGATGGCATCGTCCGTGGGCCTGTGATGGCGGTGGGCGAAATGCAGTGGGGCAAGGCCGCTGGGTAGAGTGCACTTAATGCGTTTCATAACCTGCCTCTCAAAACATTTCAAAATGGTGAAAGTCAAGTTCACTGGATGGTAGTCGTTTAAGCTTGAGGTCTTGCGTTTCTTCGATATTGGAATGATGAAGAAACGCAAGACCTCAAGCTTAAACGATCACCATCCAGTGGACTTGACTTTCACCATCATGAAATGTTTTGAGAGGCAGGTTATGAAACGCATTAAATACCCCGAGTCGGGAGAGATTAGAGATGTCGACAAATGGTCTGCGCAGCTACTAAGGACACGGCCAGGAACACCGTCCGGGCCTGTTGTATGCCGTGGGTTTACACACAGGAAGGCTATAGTCACCCTGGGGAGAGTCACCCTCGAGCCGAAGAGGCAGGTGTCACCGCCCTGTTGGCCTTCTGCTCGAAGCGAGCAGAGGAAGCATTCCGTTCATCGTGTAAGGTCGCACGATTACCAATGATATTGCATGAACTTGCTTTGCAACCAGTTATCTTAATCAGACCGTGCCACATTCTCTGTGTGACCCAGAGATTATACTGGGACGCAAGTTTGAACCGGTATTGCCTCTTGGCATCCTTGATCGCTTTGCGGAGACCACAGCGTGGCTTGTTGGACCGCTTGGGATCGTTTGACTTGTCTGAATCGGACCTGGCCTTCACCTGTGAATGTACATCCATGGTTCCAGGTTGGGGAGCACTCGGATTGACTTCGGCGGCACACAGTCGTCCACTCACTTGTTGATGATGTCAGTCACGGCAGAGGCGCACTCATTCAGGTTAGCTGCAGAATCCGTGACTGCTGACTTAAAGCAGTCGCATAAGATGTCATCCGTGTCCCTTGTCTAGCTTTTTCAAATTCTCTGCATCGGATCCTCCTGCTTCAATTGTTGTTTGTTGGCAGAGCACAAGCACAGCTCGGTGGTCAGATTTCCCTGAAATGTGGCCGAGGGACAGGGCGACAGGGAACAATCCCTACAGGATGGATGAGGCAAGCCTGGACGTGGGAACACATAGAATGTACTGAAGGGTCACAGTGGAACTGGTCAATGCTGAGTAATGTTCCTAGCTCCAGTTTGGTCATTGTATTGGTTATTTACAAGGGCGGATGGACGTATGTTCCTGTGTGTATCTTCTCACACACCGTGGAAGCTCTTTGATGGAGTCCATCAGGAGCACACATAGAGCCAGGAACACCAGCAGATAGAGACGGGAAAACACGGAGAGTTAGAGACATGAATACTCACAGAGAGAAGTAGGAACATTCACGGAAACAGACAGGACCCTCCCCAAATTCTACGTACGTTTGCCTTCTCCTGATTTCCCATTTGCGGGCGCACTCCCCTATTTCCACATTTACAGTTTCCCTCCGCTAATTTCGTATTTGTTGTTTATCCACCCGCCATACTTCAATAACGGTGCACCCGCAAATCCCCATTTGTGGTGCCCTCCCCTAATTGACCATTTACCGGTGCTCTCCTGTAATTACCATATATAAGGACCTTCCCCTGAATGACTATTTAATGCGGTGCCCCAAAATTGATCAAGCCCCTAATTTGAGTAGTTGAGTGTATAATCCCTGTACCGTCGATAGAATGCACACAAAAACAAGTGAGAAGATTTGTGATCGGTTCTAAGGATGGTCTGTTTCCGCGCTGTATCTCTAAACCAAGTTTAGACTGTGGCAAAGGCCAGTGATCAGCAGCTGATGGAAGAGGAAAACAAATATCTTCCACCAACACAGAAAAATAAGTTTTGTATCAAAAGGGAATAGACTCTGGAATCCTGCAACAGAACGCTGGAGGAACTCAGCTGGTCAAGCAGGTCTGTGAAGCAACGGGTCTCATTCGACGTTGCGGCCCGATTCCCAGTGAGGTCGAGCACAGGGAGCTGAATTATTGTAAAGTAGGTAAAGCTATAATGGGGACAGGCAGGGAGAACATGGAATGTGCTGTGTAGCATAGCGTATGACTGAGGGCGGAATGAGATGTTTCGTCTATCTGTTCGGGAGGACATGATGAAAGTCCTGACGGAACAAATGGGAAGTGAGGAGAAAGATGTTCCCAAATATTGGGGGAGTCCAGAAACAGGGGCCACAGTCTAAGAATAAAGGGAAAGCCATTTAAAACTGAGGTGGGAAAAAAAACATTTCAGCCAGAGAGATGTGAATTTGGCAATTCTCTGCGACAGAAGGCAGTGGAAGCCAGTTCAGTGAATGCATTTAAAAGAGTTTTGGATGGAGCTCGAGGGGATAGTGGAATCAAGCGATATGGGGAGAAGGCAGGCACGGGTTACTGATTGTGGATGGTCAGCCATGATCACAATGAATGGCGGTGCGTACAGGCTCGATGGGCCAAATGGCTTCCTCCTGCACCTATTTTTCTATGCTTTCATGTGTTTACCGGGAAAAGCTGACGGGTGGAGAATTCCATCCCGGATCCAGGGACCGGCTCACAGTGAGTGATAATTGGCCATGGAACCCACTTAACTCAATTAAAAATTCTTGCTTTTTATGAACGTGTGCTGATTGCGATCTGAACGAAATCTCCGCTGCTCCAGAGAGGCGGATTGCCCATGGTTTGGGCAAACTGCGGTGACCGGTAATCAAACCCTGGCCGACTGCTCAGCGGGCAGCTGGTGTGCTGTGATCAATAACTGAACAAAGCAGTCGTACAACAACATGTATCTTCCCCAGATTCCAGAGCAGCAATAGTTACGATCAGCCGCACCAAATTTAGAAAAGGAAATGCGGAAACTACCCACTGCGAGGAATTATCCCCAAATGATCAATTGATTGACTGCTGGGTATCAGTTCTCGTTCTGTACACCGGATGTCCCCATTATCCAAAAGCTGGAAGTTGGGCAACGCCCAGGAATTGTTCACCCGGGATGAGAGTCAGCGCTTTAGTGTCTGAGGAACTAAAAATAGAACTTCGCACAGCTGCAACAGTTGGCAAATTGAATCTTTGATATAAAATGTTATTTTCAAGCAAGTGCGATTGATTTCTAAATTATGCCCAGCCGCGGAAAAGCAATAAGAGGCCAATTCGCGACTCATCCCCGGCTGTCTTCCAGTCACACAATCCCACTCTATTTATAGTTATAGAGTCAACCAGCACGACGGAAAACCTTATGGAACAAGCTGACTATGCCACGAAATAGTTCAGTTAGCTTAGTTCAGTGGGAAGGCAGATAAATCCCCAGCGCCTGATGGTCTGCAACCCAGAGTACTCAAGGAGATGGCTCTAGAAATCGTGGACGCATGGATGATCATTTTCCAATGTCCAATAGACTCAGGATGTTCCTGTGGATTGGAGGGGAGCGAATGTTAATCCATTTTTCAAGAAAGTAGCGAGAGGGAAAACGGGGAATTATAGACCATCGGTGTTGAGGAAGATGGAGGAGTCAATTATTAAAGAGGTAATAACGGCGCATTTGGATAGCAGTAAAAGGATTGGCCCAAGTCAGCGTGGATTTATGATGGGGAAATCCTGCTTGACTATCTTCTGATTTTTTGGGGGGATGTGACAAATAAAATGGATGGAGAGCCAGTGAATGTAGTTTATCTAGACGTTCAGGAAGGCTTTGGTAAGTTCCCACACGGAGATTGGTGAGCAGGATTAGAGCACATGGTATTGGGGGTTGGGTATTGACATGGATAGATAATTGGTTTGCAGACAGGAAGCAAAGAGTAGGAATAAACAGGTCCCTTTCAGAATGGCAGGCACAGGCGAATGGAGTGCCGCAAGGCTCGATGCAGGGGCGCAACGATCTCCATATATATTAATGATTTGGATGATGGAATTAGAAGTAATACTGGCAAGTTTGCAGATGACACAAAGCTAGGTGGAGGTGTGAACTGTGAAGAGGATGTTAGGAGGTTGCAGGGTTACTTGGACAGGTTGAGTGAGTGGGCAGATGCAAGGCAGATGCAGTATGACGTAGATAAATGTGGGGTTATCCACTTTGGCGGCGAAAACAAATAGGGAAATTATTATCTCAATGGTGTCAGATTCTGGAAAAGGAAAGAACCAGGGGCCACTGTCTAAGAATAAGGGGGAGGCCATTTAAAACGGAGGTGCAAAAAAAATCACCCAGATAGTTGTGACTTTGTGGAATTCTCTGCCACAGAAGATAGTGGAGGCCAATTCACTGGATGCATTTAAAAGTGAGTTGGAAAGAGCTCTTGGGGCTAGCGGAATCAAGGGATATGGGGAGAAGGCAGGCACGGGGTACAGATTATGGACGATCAGCCATGATCACAATGAATGGTGATGCTGGCTAGAAGGGCCAAATGGCCACCTCCTGCACCTATTTATCTATGTTTCTATGTCTCTAATACCCGTTCACTATGTGTAGTCCATTTAATCGACCGGGGCAATTCACCGCAACCATCGTGTCGGCGGTCCACATACCACACAAAGTCAACACCAAGGTGGCAGCGGATGAATTATACTCGGTCATGAACTCTCTTTAAGAACCAAACCCTGTGTTACTGTCCATCATTTGCGATGAACTCAGCCAATCTAGCCTCAGGAATGCACAGGTAACTAAAATCAACATCTCTCTCTCTCCCCAGCCCATCCCCCTCGGCAGGGCTTAAGCACTCTGGCCTACACGACCAGTAAGTATGCCTGCCGTTCCATTTGTCGCTCTCGTTTGTCATCCGATCATCTATTGGTGGTGCTCCTGCTGGCATTCAGAAAGATTTAAGAACGAAGCACCAACGAAAAGGGCAACACAGCAGTGGTCTGAGGAGACCGGGGGTCTCCATTAGGTCTGCCCTCAGTCGATGAAGTGGAACTCTTATTAAGCTATTTGCAGTTTCACACAGCGAAGGCACAGTAATCGGTCCGATTGGATAAGCGTTGGGGAACATTGAGTCGTAATATGAAGGCGAATTATCAGGAAATCAACTCAATCGAAGACCAGGCTGCATACAAAGACTGTGGCAAATCTCAATAGTGAGCAGTTAATGGACGACGAAACAAATCTGTCATCAAACAATATGAATCTTTCATGTCAAAGGAGAATACAGATGCTGTAATCTAGAATAAAGAGACATAACTCAGCGGGTCATGCAGCATCCGTAGATGCGGCTGCCGTAAGTTTTAGATTCTGGGCCATGAGACGGAGCAGAAGGCATCAATGATTAGAAAGTTGGAAACTAAATGATGGGGCCGATCAATGGCAACATGTGAATGTTCCTGTGTAGCGTAGTGCATGGCTGGGGATCAGTGTGAGGATGTTCCGTCTGCCTGTACGGGAGGACTGGATGAAGCTCATGACGGAACAGATGGGGAGTGAAGAGAGAGGTTCCACTGAATGGAATAGACAGAGAGCGGGTGGTGAACAAAGTGGCGTCACTTGGTGTTAAATGTTATCTGGGCATGTTGGGATCTGTCCTCGTCAGGGGTGGGAATCCGCAATAAAGGGATAAGGAATATGCACTTCCGTTTGCAGGGCAACGGGTCAGGAATGGAAATTCCATCCCCGATGCAAAGACGACCTCACAGTGAATAATAATTGCCTATGGGATCCATTTTACTCCAGAACACCTTCCTGCATCATTTATAGGTTCAAGGTGAATGTGGAAAAGATTAGTCGGAACCTGGTGGGTAACTGTTTCACGCAAAGGATGGTGGATGTATGGAACAAGCTGCCAGAGGTCATTGAGGCAGGGACTGTCCAAACATGTAAGAAGCAGTTAGACAAGTACGTGGATCGGACAGATTTGGAGGGATATGGGCCACACGCGGCGAGGTGGGAGTCGTGCAGCTGGAACTTGTTGGCCGGTGTGGGCAAGTTGGGCCGAATGGCCTGTTTCCACTCTGTATCATTCTATGACTATGAGTCTATGCATGAATTCCTATCAGAATTAAGTATCTGTATTAAACATTAACACCTCTCACCTTAAACCCATACCCTATCGTGCTTGATTTTCCTATCCTGTTAAATAGACTGTGCATTCACTCAATTTATTCCCCTCATACCCATTTCGCCTCTAGAGGTCACCTCTCAGGCCCCTGTGCTCCTGATTGGTTACCAGCGGGAAAGAAAGCCAGATAGCGTGTTAGCTTTCTAGATAGCCAAATACCTGCATTGCTAGATAGCTTGAACGCTAGACAGATGGATGGTGTTGATAGTGTGATAGCTGGATCTCTGCATAGCAAAGATAGTTAGCTAGTTGCGTAGGCAGCTCTTTGTGGAGTGCCGTCTCTTGCTCTCATGCTCTCGGGGGGGGGGGGGGGGGTGAAAGGGATAACGAGAGAGACCCATTTCGATCTAGCTAGATAGCTCAATAATCGCTATCAAAATTTCTTGCGATCTGGCTCGTGAGCTATCTATTGGTATAGCTGGCTAGATGCCTAGCTCACTAGCCATCTAGCAAAGCTCCATCAAGCTAAACCGCTATCTGGCCGCCAAAGCTGCTGGCTAACAATCTAGTTATCTAGTTATCGATCTCTCTAGCCCTCATGCAAGTTAGTGACCTTGCTATGTTGCTACCAAAATAGTTAGCTCTTTACCTATCAATCAAGCTATCTCGAGTTGGATTGCTAGCCAGCAGGATAGACTGCCAGACAGCGTGTGAGCTATCTCGCTAGCAAGATAGCGAACTACCTAGATAGCTATCTACATGCAATGCTAGACAGCTAGAAAGCTGGATATCTGTATATCAGCTATCAGCGAGATACCTGGAGGTATTGAAGTAAATAGGTAGCTCTCTATCTAGGCAGCTATTTGAGGGGTGCGCTCTCTCTCTCTCTCTCTCTCATCCTCTGTGGGCCTCGTGAGAGAGGGAGATCTTGTTGAGTGGGAACGATAGGTGAGCCATGATAGAATGCAGGAGTGGACTCGATGGGCCTTGGTGCACTAACTCTGCTGCTATGGCTTTTGTACCCAGTATTCTTATTTAAAAGTGCACTGCAGCATCTTCACACAGCGCACCCCAGTGGATGTACATTGGCAATAGACTGTCACAGCGCCCTCCCGTGGATGAACATCAGCAGTACAATGCAACATCGAGGCACAACAGCCCTCACTGTCTGTACAATATAAGTGCATCGCAGTATCAGCATTGCTTATGATGGACCTTGAGTTCCCAATGCGAAACACGCAAATCGTGGTAGGACGTTTAGAGTAATAAATTAGCCACGTAGAATGCCTGCTATATTTGACCGAGTCATTGAATATGAGTCAGATGTCAATATTGAACTTTAGAGAACTTTACTTCGGCCGCTTTTGCAGCATTGTGTACAGTTATGTTCGCTCTCGTACACGAAGGATATGGGCGCTTCGGAAATCGTGTTCAAGACGTTTACAAGAACATCGCCTGGAGCGTATCAACAACCAGACCTCGGACTGATTCATCGGAGTTCGGGCAGTAACCTGATAGATCGATAGCAAATTATGAGAGGCAAAGATATGGTAAACAGTCAGAACATTCCTCTCAAGATGGAAATATCAAGTATTGAAGGCCACCCCTTTATGGTGAAAGGGATGAAGTTTAAACGAGCGGTGCAGGGAAAGCAAGGGGCAGTAAGTGCATCGAACGCAATACCGCAGGTGGGCATTGGGTGATAAGGAATAGGAGTAGAATTAGACCATTCGGCCAATCGTCTTATCCACCAATCTTTTTCCCTCCAAACCCCATTCACCTGCCTTCTCCCCATAACTTGTGATACCTGTATTAATCAAGAATCTTTCTGTCTACGTCTTTAAATGTCCACTGACGTGACCCACACTGCCTGTTGTGGCAAATAACTCCACAAATTCATCACCTTCTGACTAAATAAATTTCTGATCAACTTCAAAAGAGAACGTAGATTAATTCTGAGGAAATGATCTCTTGTCCGAGACGCTCCCACAAGTGGAAACATACTTTACACATCCACTGTATCTAAACCATTCACATATCTGTATGTTTCAATGAGGTCCACCATCATACTTCTAAACTCAGAGTGCAAGCCGGGAGCCGACAAACGCTCGCCATAAGTTAACTTATTGCTGGGATCATTCTTGTAAACCTCCTCTGGAACCTCTCCAGAGCCAGCACACCTTTCCTCTGATATGGTGCCCAGAATTGCTCACAATATTCCAAATGCGGCCTTCCCAGCGCCTTGTATAGCCTCAACATTACATCTGTGTTTCTGTATGCAAGTCCTCTTGAAATAAATGCAAGCAATGAGTTTGCTTCCATTAGACAGTAGACAATAGACAATAGACAATAGGTGCAAGAGTAGGCCATTCGGCCCTTCGAGCCAGCACCACCATTCCATGTGATCATGGCTGATCATTCTCACCGATTCAACTTGCAGATAAAAAAATTGGGAATCCTTAACCAGCACTCCCAAGTCCCTTTGCACTTCCGATTTATGGATTATTTCTCCACTTAGACAATAGTCTACGCCATTATTCCTACTACCAAATACTCCGCACTTTGCTACACTATATTCCATCTGCCACTTCTCTGCCCATTCCCCCAACATGTACAAGTCCTTCTGCGGAGTCCCTGCTTTCTCTAAACAACCTGCCCTTCCACCTCTTTTCGTAACATCCGCAAACTTGGCCACAAAGCCTTCAATCCCCTCGTCCAAATCATAATATAAAACGTGGAGTAGCGGACAAACACCGATCCTTGAAGATCTCCACTAGTTACTGTTAGCCAACGAGAAAAAAAATCCCCCTTTATTGCCACACTTTGTCTTCTGCCATCCAGCCAACCAGTTATCCATGCTGGTATCTGCCCTTTGACACCGTGGGCTCTCATCTTCCTAAGCAGCCATCTTGTGACACCTGGTCAAAGGTTTTCTGAAAATCAAAGTAAACAACATCTACTGTCTCTCCTTTGGCTGTCTTGCTATTTACTTCTTCAAATAATTCCAGCAAATTTATCAAACACGACCTTCCCTTCAGAAACCCATGCCAACTTACGCCTAATTCATCGTGCACTTATAAATACTCTGTCACATCATCCTGTATAACGGGTCCTAACATCTTACCACCCACTCCACTGGAGTTGGAGGCAGATACAATAGTGTTATTTAAGACAAGTTCAGATTATCAGGTAATGAAGGGATATGCATTGTGAGCGGGCAGGTAAGGTTGGTCGTCTCATGTTCGGCACAGCTATTATTAGCCGAAAGTCCTGCCGTCCCTTGTACTTCGTGTAGGAAAGAAAAGCAGATGCTGGTTTAAATCGAAGGTAGACACAAAATGCTGGTGTAAATCAACGAGACAGGCAGCATCTCTGGAGAGAAAGAATGGGTGACGTTTCGGGTCGAGTCCCTTCTTTAGACTGATGTCGGAGAGGTCGGCGGGAAAGAGATAGAATTTTGTTGGAGACAGTGAGACTGGTGGGAGAACTGGGAAGGAGGAGGGGTGGAGAGAGAGGGAAAACAAGGGCTAACTGCAGTTAGATAAGTCAATGTTCATATCGCTGGTATGTTTGCTGCCCAAGCGACGTATGAGGTGCTGTTCCTTCAATTTGCGCTGGGCCTCACTCTGACAATGGAGGATGCCCAGGACTGAGCAACCGGGAGATCAGGTACGACTGTGTGCAGCTGTTCAGCGAAACAATCGTCGAGCTTCCGCTTTGTCTCGCCGATATCACTGCAGCAGTAATATCCCACTGTATACCGTTACACCAGTACTACCCTACAGTGCGTCACTCCATCAGTACTATCCGACAGTATACCGTTACACCAGTACTACCCTACAGTGCGTCACTCCATCAGTACTATCCCACAGTATACCGTTACACCAGTACTACCCTACAGTGCGTCACTTCATCAGTGCTACCGCATAGTGTCACTCCATCAATTCCATCCCACATTATGTCACAACAACAGTACTACCGCACAGTGTGTTACCCCATCAGAACTAACCCAGAATGTGCCATTACTTCAACACTACCCTACGTTAGGTTACTCCATCAATACTACTTCACAGTCTGTCACTCCATCCGTACCACATGTTACTCCATTAGTAGTACCCAAGAGCGTGTCACCCTCATCAGTACAACCCCACAGTATGTCATTCCATCATTTCTTCCCGACGGTGTTTCACTCTGTCAGTACCACCTTAAGTATGTAATTTCATCAGTTCTACCCACAGTTTTTCACCCCTTCAATAATACCATCGAATGTGTTACTATATCAGTACTACCCCAAAATATACCAGTCCTTCACTACTACCCCACAGGATGCTAATCCATAAGTATTATCCCACAGCGTGTCACTCCATCAGTACTACCACATCGTCGGTTACTCCATCATTACTGCATCACAACGTGTCATTCATTCGGTACTATCCCATAGAATGCCATTGCATCAGTACTAGCAAATGGATAGTCATTCCATCAGTACTATCCCACAGTGCGTCATTCGACCAGTTCTCCCCCTCAATATGTCACTCCATCAGAACTACACTATAATGTATCATTACATCAGTACTGACCCATTTAGTTTCACACCATTAATACTATCCGACAGTGTGCCACGCCATCAGTACGATCATATCGCTTGTTCCTCCATCAGTACTACCGCACACTGTGTCACTCTATCAGTAATACACCAAAATGTTTTACTCCATCAGTACCTGCCCACAGTTTGTCACTTCACTAGTACTACCCCAAAGTGTATTGCTCCATCTGTACTGCCCACATTGTGTCACTCCATCAATACTACCCCACTGGACATCACTCCATCAATACAAGCATACAGTGTGTTAGACGATCATTACTACAACACACTATGTCACTCCATCAGTACCACCCTAGGGCGTGTCACTTCATTGGTACTACCGCACTATATACCATTCCATCAATACACACCCACAGTGTTTTTCAACATCAGTACCACCTTGTGTATTATTCCATTAGTGCTACCACACAGGGTGTCACTCTATCAGTACTATCCAACGGTGTGTCACTCCATCAGTACTACACAATGAGTCCTTCCATCAGTACTACCCCACAGTGCTTCAATCCACCAGTATTACTCTGGTATATGTCTATCCAACAGTACTACACCGCAGGGTGTCACACAATCAGTGCTCTCCCACAGTATGCTATTGCATCAGTACTGCCACAGTTTGTCACTGCATTAGTACTACACCACAGTTTGTCATCACAATAGTACTACCGCTCAGTGTGTCACTCCGTCGGTGAATCCACACAGTGTGACTTCCGGTGGCGTTATGGACTGAGCAAGTCGCACGTCAACTAGCTCCGTGAACATTTCGATCTAAGAAGAGAGGAACGGGTCGGGCCCGTTGCAACTTACCGGTAATTTTCAACGAAGGGTGGGAGACGTAATCAGATCGCGACTTTTAATATTAACTAATTACTATTAATCAAAAAACATATATATTTTTATTAATCATTACTAATAAGAAGTATAAGTAATATTTGATTTATGTAAACTTTACTTTGAATACTTAATTAATACACTTTAGACAGAAAAATCGATTTATTATAGACTAATTAGTTTCGGGTCTGCCCCGTTTATCTCTCTTTTTAAAAAAAACAAAACAAACAGTAACTTTGTTAAAAAACGGAGCTCGTATTAATTTTTTTTTTACATCTCACGGAAGTCCTTAGATTTTTTGCCACCTTAGGGTGGCTAACACTAACTGCACTAATTGTAGTTGTAGTTTTAGTTGTCTCTTCTTCTTTCCTGCACTCTTTTAACCTTTTATATATTGATTTTTTTTTTAGATTTAACTTTTATTATGTCATTTTTCAGAATTTATATACTTTTGGGAGATATTTCCGGGAAACATTCT
Source organism: Rhinoraja longicauda (assembly GCF_053455715.1). Taxonomy (NCBI): domain Eukaryota; kingdom Metazoa; phylum Chordata; class Chondrichthyes; order Rajiformes; family Arhynchobatidae; genus Rhinoraja; species Rhinoraja longicauda. The sequence continues at coordinate 8,042,444 of NC_135995.1, forward strand.
ACGTAGTACAAAAGATCATCCACCCTTCATTCAAGAAAAATGTTGTAGTCCGGGTGCCAGACCATTTGCTTTATTATAGACTATTTATCGGTTAAGATGCAAGATTCTATTCGGAAAACAGGGGTTAAAGGTATTACATTTTGTAGTTGGAATGTCAAGGGTGTTAATGAACCAATTAAAAGAGGTAAAGTACTTTCACATTTAAAATCTATTGATGCAGACATAATGTTCCTTCAGGAAACTCATCTAAAAAATGTAGCACATAATAGACTGAAAGGCAAATGGATTGATAAAGTATTTCACTCATCGTTCCCCTTTAAATCAAGAGGTGTTGCTATTTTAATTCGTAAGGGTATACCATTTATACATACTTCCTCTATAGTCGACACTGAAGGTAGATATGTTATATTAGTGGGAGAACTATATTCTACAAAATTGATATTGGTGAATGTCTATGCACCAAATTTTGATAATCCGTTATTTAAAAAATATATATTTAATACCATTCCAGAATTTGGACAATATAACTTGATAATTGGAGGAGATTTAAATTGTACATTAGATCCTTATTTGGATAGATCTTCAACTCAAAGGAAAACAAAATCCAAGTCGTGTGAATTATTAAACTCTTATATAAATAGTGCAAATATAAAAGATGTTTGGAGGATTGATAATCCTTCAGGCCGAGAGTATTCATTTTATTCACCAGTGCATAAAACTTATTCAAGAATTGACTATTTCTTGGTGGACTCCAAACTTATTCCTTATACGTATAATTCAAAATATCATAATATTATTATATCCGATCATGCCCCTTTAACATTTAGGGTAAAACTCCAAGGAGTAACGGGGAAACAGACTAATTGGAGATTTAATCCGCAAATCTTAAATGAAAAAGCATGTTATGACTATCTTAAATCGCAATTTGAAACTTTTTTTTACGCAAATGACCTTCCTGAAACACCTGCGTCCCTGCTTTGGGAAACATTTAAATCGTTTGTGAGAGGATGTATTATTGCTTTTCAAGCGTCTCAAAATAAGAAGAAGCGGGCTGAACAACATGACCTGGAAAGTCAGATAAAACAGTTAGACATAACAATGCCATCGCTCCCTGTATTGAAATACATAATAAAATTGCAGCTCTCAAATATAAGTTAAATTATATTCTCTCAGCTCATATTTTAAGGCTTTTTCAATATACTAAACAAAAACATTTTGAATTTGGAGATAAACCACAGAAATTGCTAGGACGTCAACTCCGTAAATTAGAAGATGATTCTACAATTCATAAAATTAGATCAGAAAATGGAGATTTGCTTAAATTACCTAAGGATATTAATCAGAGATTTTTGCAATTTTATCAGTCATTATATTCATCAAAAATAACAGATAGTTCTGCGCAGATGCAAAACTTTTTGCAGGAATGTAACCTTCCAGGTTTGAATGTGAGTGATAGAAATTTACTGGGCGCAGAAATAACTATGAAAGACGTTGAAGAGACCATTAAATCCATGAAAAATGGGAAGACTCCTGGCCCTGATGGCTTAAATAATGAATTTTATAAAAAAATCAGTGATTTGATCTCTCCACGTTTGCAAACTGTATATAGTCACGCCTTTAAACAACAGAGATTACCACAAACTCTGACTGAATCAACAATAATCCTCATTCCTAAAAAAGATAAGGATTCTGAAGACCCTGGTTCGTATAGGGCGATAGCTCTTTTAAATACTGATCAGAAGATATTAGCGAAATTCTTAGCTCAGAGATTAAGTCTAGTTATAGATAAATTGATACACCCCGATCAATCAGACTTTATAGCCAAACGATATTCATTTTTCAACTTGAGACGCTTGTTCAATATAATTTATTCAAATAGACTATTAAATGAAGATTTAGCAATCATCTCGCTAGATGCTGAAAAAGCATTTGATCAAGTAGAATGGCCCTATCTTTTCTCAGTGATGGAAAAATTTCAACTAGGTGAAAATTTTTGTTCATGGGTGAAACTTTTATATACATCCCCAACAGCTAGAATATTAACTAATCAAATGCTGTCATCTAAATTTCATTTATCTAGGGGTTGTAGACAAGGATGTCCATGATCACCGCTTCTATTTGCCCTTATTATAGAACCACTTGCTGAGAGTATTAGATCAAATTCAGATATTCATGGCTATAACACTAAACATACAACCAATAAAATTTCTTTATATGCGGATGATGTATTAATATATATTACAAAGCCAGAAATTAGCATTCCGAATTTATTAAATCTCATAACTCAATTTGGTTCATTTTCAGGTTATAGAATTAACTGGTACAAAAGTGAAATTATGCCAATAATGGAGCATAATCCGGCCATACTTCAACAATTTCCTTTTAAAATTGCCTATGAAAAGTTTAAATATCTTGGAATTTACGTGACTAGGAAATATACTTCTTTATTTAAATTAAATTTTCCTCCTTTACTCACTAAATTACACAGAAATATCCAATTTTTGAAAACACTTCCTATATCATTAGTTGGTCGTAGTAATGCTATAAAGATGATCTTTCTTCCACAGCTACTATACTTATTTCAAGCAATTCCGATCTATCTTCCAAAAAAGTTTTTTTTAAAAATTGATTCAATTGTTACTAATTTTATTTGGGACTACAAGACTCATAGAATATATAAAAGACATCTATGTAAGTCTAAAATTAATGGAGGAATTGCTTTACCTAACTTTTAATTTTATTATTGGGCGGTTAATATTAAAAATATAACCTGCTGGTTGGATGATTCTGATCAACAACCGGATTGGTTAAAGATGGAGAAAGAGGATTGTTTACCATTCGATATTGGTGCGATCCTCTTAGCTCCAATAAATTTAAATAAAAAAACATATGGAGGTAATCCCATTATACATAGTGTTATCCGTACCTGGAAACAATTAAAGCTTACGTTAAAATTGAGTAAATTATCTGCTTTCCTTCCTATTGCGAATAATCCTTCTTTTAAACCGTCTGTCTTAGATAGAGGCTTTGCTCAATGGAAAAGTTATGGAATTAAAAGGGTGGGAGATCTTTATCATAAGGGAACTTTTCTTTCTTTTCAGGATTTACAGCAGAAGTACGGATTACATGTTAATAATTATTTTAGATATTTACAACTTAGAGATTATGTAAAATCACACATGCAAGAATATAAGTTTAGAGGTCCAGAAACACGATGTATGCCTGAATCGACATTATAATTCAAATAAATGAATATCCTTTATTTACAATACTCTCCTTGACACTGACATTCCGTCATCAGAATCTTATAGACGAGCATGGGAGGACGAATTGAATCAATTTATAATGCAAGATATATGGGATGAAAGTTTACAACATATACATCAATGTTCAATGAATACTAGACATTCCTTAATACAATTTAAAATAATACATAGATTACATTATTCGAAGACGAAATTAAATAGGATTTTTCCTAGTATCTCTCCTATTTGTGATAAATATCAATTTCAAGAAGGTAATTTAACTCATATTTTCGTAACTTGTATAAAAATGCAAAACTTCTGGTTGGAGATTTTTAAAATAGTTTCTAAAGTTATTAATAAAAAATTAGATATGGATCCAAAATTAATTATATTAGGATTATCAGAACATACTACAAATTTTACAGCAAGTCAGGTACATTTTCTTGATTACAGTCTAATAACTGCGAAAAAATTAATACTTAAATTTTGGAAAAAACCAATAACCCCCACAATTAAAATGTGGACTACGGAAATGACAGAGACCCTGCATTTGGAAAAAATAAGGTTTGCCTTAATCGACAAACCTGAGTTATTTTTAAAAATATGGTCTCCATTTATTGAATTTTTAGAAAAGTAAATGGGTTTGGCACAGGACTAAAATAAAAAAATTAAATTAAAAGTTGAAATTTGAGTTAGGGGTTGGATGTACAACTGTGGTTATTGTCTCCCGGATCTACTCCCTTTAATTTTCATTGTTAGATCCCTTTTTTTTAACCCTCTTATTCTCTCTCCCCAAGTTTATAGTTTTTTTTTATTTTTACTTTCTCTCTTCAAAAATTTAAAAATTGAAGCTATGTAAGAACTTTGTAACAAATGTGTTTTTTAATTTCTATTTGTACATATGCTTTTCAAAAATAAAAAATATTTTTAAAAAAAATAAAAAAAAGAAACCACACAGTGTCTCACTGCATCAATACAACTCCATGGTGTTGCACTACATCGGTACTGCACAACATCATGTCACTCCAGTGCAACCCTAGAACGTGTCACTCCATCAATGCTCCCCGCAATATGTTCTTCCATCAGTACTCCCCAAAGTGTTTCACACCATCAGGACAAACTTAAATCTGCCATTCCATCCGCATTACCCCACAGTGTGCTAACCCATCGCTGCGACTCCATAGTGTGTAATTCCATCACTATTTCACCACAGTTTTTCATCGCAACAGTACTACCGCAGAGTGTGTCAGTCCATCAGTATTACTGCGGCACTCCAACAGAATGTGCTATTACATCCGCGCTACCCCACAGTGTGTCATTCCATCAATACACCTCCACAGTAGGTCATTACACCAGTACTACTTCACAGTGTTACACTCCATCAGTACAACACTGGAGCGTGTCACTCCATCAGTACTACCCTGCAATATGTTATTCCATCAGTACTACACCACAGTGATGCACTCCATCAGTACTGCCTTAAGCTTGTTATTCCATTATGTACAACCACACGGACTCATTCAATTAGTATTACCCAACAGTGTAACCCTCCATCTGTACTGCCCCACCGTCAGTCCAACTTCAGTGTGGAAGTCACAATGTGCAACCCGACAGTACCACCGAACATTGTGTCAATACTTCGGTACTCGCCCACTGTGCGCCATTCTGTCCATACTACCCCCAGTGTGTCATTCAATCAGCACTACACCGAAGTATGTCACTCCATCAGTACAACCGCGCAGTGTGTCACTCCATCAGTACTGCTCCACAGCGTGTCACTCCATCAGTTTTACCCCAAGGGGTGGGGTGGTGGAGTGACAAATTGCGTGGTAGTACTGATGCAATGACATGAGTGTTTACCACACAGTTTGTCACTCCGTCAGTACTACTTCAGTGTGGAACTATATCAGTACGACCCCAGGGTGTCAGTCCATCAATTCTATGCCACAGTGTGCCAGTTCCTCAGTACTACCTCACAATGTATCACTCCATTAGTCTACCCCACAGTGTTTCATCCATCAATTCTTCCCCACAGTATGTCATTACAACAGAACTACCTCACAATTTGTCACTAAATCAGTATTATTCCACTGTGTGTCACTTCGTCAGTACTACTCCACAGTTTGTCATAACAACAGTACTACTCATTGTGTCACTCCATCAGTATTACCCGCAGTGTGTTACTGCATCAGTAGAGGCCCACGGTGTATCACTCCATCAGAACTACTGCAAAGTGTGTCACTTCATCAGTACTACTGCAGTGTGTCACTCCATCTGTACCAACCCACAGTGTGTTAATCCACACGAACTGCATCAACTGGTGTCACTCCATCAGTACTACATTGTAGTACTGAAGTGTTCAAAGCAGGAGGCCCTGTCATGATGCAGAAGCTGACTGAACTCTTCCAGTCCATGTGGAATGAAGGGAAGGTCCCACAACAGCTGAAAGATGCCAGCATAGTCCACATCTACAAGAGGAAAGGCAACCGCCAGTCTTGTTACAATCATCGAGGCATCTCCCTCCTGTCCATAGCTGGGAAGATCTTGGCTCGCATCCTGCTCAACTGTCTCATTCAACACCTTGAGCAGGGTCTCCTTCCAGAAAGCCAGTGTGGTTTCCGTGCTGGACGTGGAACTGTTGACATGATATTTGCTGCACGCCAATTCCAGGAAAAATGCCAAGAGCAGCACATCGACCTGTTCGTGACCTTCGTCGATCTGACAAAGGCCTTCGACGCTGTCAGCAGAGATGGCTTGTGGATAATGCATAAGTTTGGCTGTCCCATCAAGTTCATCACGATTATCCAGCAGTTCCATGACGGCATGATGGTGAAAGTGCGAGATGATGGAGACGAATGGGAAGCCTTTCCAGTGACAACAGGAGTGAAGCAAGGTTTTGATCTTGCCCCTACACTCTTCAGCATGGCCTTCTCTGCCATGCTGACTGATGCCTTCCGTGACTGCCAGGATGGAATACACATCAGGTACAGGAACTGACAGCAGGCTGTTCAACCTCAGGCGCCTGCAAGCTGTTACAAACGTGAAGGAGACCATCATCAGAGATTTCTTGTTTGCTGATGACTGCGCCCTCAATGCCAGCACAGACCAGAAGATGCAGCATGAAATGGACTGCTTCTCACAGGCCTGTGACGACTTTGGTCTCTCCATTAGCACCAAAACGTCTGAAGTTATGTACCAGCCCGCTCCTGGAAAGCCCTACCAGGAACCACACATCACGGTGAAGGGGCAGAATCTACAGGCAGTCGACAGCTTTACCTATCTGGGTAGTACACTCTCGCGAGTGGTGAACATTGACGCTGAGGTCAACAACAGGATTGCCAAGGCCAGCGCTGCCTTTGGGCGACTCCGTGGGAATGTTTGGGAGCGGAGAGGACTCAGCCTTACCACCAACCTGAAGGTCTACCGTGCAGTGGTACTCACCATTCTTCTCTCTGCCAGTGTGACCTGGACTGTCTGCAGCAGACATGCCAAACAGCTCAACCACTTTCACTTGAGCTGCCTACACAGACTCCTTCACATCAGGTGGCAGGACAAAATTCCGGACACAGAGGTCTTGGAACGGGCCGGAATTCCCAGCGTCCACACCCTCCTACGGAAAGCCCAAGCCAGATGGGCAGGCCATGTCGTCAGAATGCCCGAGAGTCGACTGCCAAAACAGATTCTGTATGGAGAACTGTGTCAGGGCAAGCCCTCAGTTGGAGGACAGAAGAAACGTTTTAAGGACTGCATCAAAGTGTCCCTCAAAGACTTGGACATCAACCTCAGCACTTGGGAGTCTCTTGCTCTGGACCGCCCCAACCTGGCGTAGCAAGCTCACCACAGGAGCCCGTGCAGCAGAGAACAGACGCACTGCAGAGGCCCAGAGGAAACGCACCGCACGCAAGGCCCGGGCTACCTCCACTCCCACTGCAGCACCCATCCACTTGTGTCCTACGTGTGGGCGTGCCTTCCGGGGCCGGATTGGCCTCACCAGTCACTTCAGGACCCACAGTCGCCAATCCTCCAACTGAAAGTGAAGTCATGGTCATCTTCCAACCCGAAGGACGAACAACAACAACAACACAGCGCATTGTGTCACTCCATCAGTACTACCCCCACATTGTGTCACTCTATCAGTACTACCCCCACATTGTGTCACTCCATCAGTACTACCCCCACATTGTGTCACTCCATCAGTGCACTGCACAGTGTGTCACTCCATCAGTACTACTGCGCAGTGTGTCACTTCTTCAATACAACTCCAAAGTGTGTCACTCCATCTGTACCAACCCACAGTGTGATAATCCACCATTATTACCATACATTGTGTCACTCCATCAGTTCCACTGCACAGTGTGTCACTCCATCAGTAATGCCCCACAGCGTGTCACGTCGTCACTAAAACCCAGAGTATGCCATTACATAATTACAAACACACATGTGCACACCCTCAAACACAGTCAAATACGCACACACACACATACCCGCGCACGAAGACACACACAATCTCTCAAATGCAATCACAAACAATCAAATATACTCTCACACATTCTCACATACAATCACACGTACACATGCACTCACGCTAATAGATATTCACACGCACTAGCACGAAGATACACGCACTCATTCGCACGTACTTACACACGAACACATTCTCTGACAACACTATCATATACTCTCCCACACGCGCACACACACACTATCAAAGAATTACATACTGAAACACACTGACAAACTCACATCCCACATATTCTCTCACATTCTCACAAACAGCCACACACACGCACAGACGCAAACACTGTCCACAAACCCACATGCACTCTCCCACTCAGAGACACAGATACATTCAATCGCACTTGCATCCACACTTACTAATGCTCACACACTCACACACTCACACGCACACTCACGCACTCGCACAGACAGACACACACACACAAATATAGGCACTCTTACATGCTCTGCCGCTCTCTCACACGTAGACCCGCATGCACACGTGCACATTTTGGGATTGAGTTTATCCTTGGATGTTCGCGTCGAGCAGCGCAGCGCAGTGTGGCCGGGAGTGTTCCCGGTGAGCGGGGCCAAGCCTTCCAGTCGGCCCGGCTCGCCCACCGCGGATGGCGATGAGAACCGCGCCTCGGGAGCGAGGTGGGAGCTGCGAGGAACTGCAGAGAGCGAGGTGGACCGTCGGAGAGCGAGGAAGGCCGCCGAGAACGAAGGGGCGACCCGCGGTGCGGCGGCAGGCTGGAGATACAACTATCCGGCCAACGTTTGTAACTTTATCGGCGTCAAAATGTGGCGACACTTTTGTACCGCCTAGGTGAGGTCTGCTACATGATGTTACCGGGTTGTCTGCAAAACTAAGCATTTCACTCTACCTGGGTACGTGATAATAAGGTATCACTGAATCAATGAAATTCATGCAACCGCATACAATAACGCATACGCACACACACCGACTCATGTGCACAACCTCACACATTCACACTCGAATACACGTGCTAGCACACTCTTGCACGGACTCGCACACTCACACTGTCACACACAATCAATATCCAATGCGAGTCAGGCTACACCTATGGAGAAATCTAGTTGAGTATGTCAGTTCATTGTAGTTTATTGTCACGTGTACCGAGGTACCGAGAAAAGCTTTTGTTGCGTGCTACCCAGTCAATGGAAACAAAATACATCATTACAGTCGAGCCATTTACAGAGTATAGATACATGATAAGGGGATAACGTTCAGTGCGAGGTAAAGCCTGCAAAATCCGATCGAGGATAGTCCGAGGATCAACAAAGAGGTAGATAGTAGTTCAGCATTGCTTTCTGGTTGTGGTGGGATGATTCCGTTGCCTGATAACAGCTGGGAAGACGCTGTCCCTGAAACTGGAGGTGTGCATTTTCACACTTCTATACATTTTGCCTGATGGGACAGAGGAGAAGCGGGAGTGGCAAGGGTGCGACTCGTCCTTGATTATGCTGCTGGCCTTGCCGAGGCAGCGTGGTTTATAAATTGAGTCAGTATAACGGAGGTTGCTTTGTGTGATGGTCTGGACAATTCGCAGCAATTTCTGGCGTTCTTGTATGGAGCTGGTCCCAAACCAAGCTGTGATGCATCTTGATAAAATACTTTCTATGGTGCATCTGTCGAAGTTGGTGAGAGTTGTGGAGGGTACGCCGAACTAGCTAAGCCTGCCAAGGACATGGATTGGTGAAGTTCGGTTCGAGAGCCTTCTTCAGACTGATTCTGGTGGGAAGGTGGAGAAGGCTGGAACAGCGGGACAAAGCGAGTTGAATGATGAGTGGGTGAATACCGTTTTCATAGTTAGGTGGTTCAGACCAGAGGTTAAAAGATAAAAGTTGCGAGGTAAGGATTGGGCAGGTTGGAATTATAAAGAGAGAGGAGGGAATATCGGTTGAAGGTGGAGGTGGAGGCGATGAAAAGGTGCGAGTCCGCGTGAAGCAAGAGAAAGAGCGAGGGAAAAGCGGGAAGTTGCACGTTAGTTACCTGGCATTTGCTAATGTTCATACCATTAGGTTGCAAGGTTCCCAAGCGGACTATGAAGTGGCGTTCTTTCTGTTTTAATGTAACCTCTCTGGCGCTGGTGGAGGCCCAGGACAGAAAGGTCAGTGTGCGAGGGGGGGGGGGGGGGGGGGGGGGTTACAATGGCTTGCAACGGGGAGCTACGGCAAGCCTTAGCAGAACTAGGGTAAGTGTTCGACAAAAAACGGTCGCCGAGTCTCCATTTCACCAGGCCGATTTAAAGGAGGCCTTATCTGGAACACCACATGCAGTAGATGAGATTAGAGGAGGTGCAGGTGAACATCTGTCTCACCTGGAAGGGCTTCTCGAGCGTGAGGGAAGGGGTATAGGGACAGCTGTTACATCCCATGGTGGCTAACCGTTTTAACTGCACTTGCCAAGAAAGGCTTTGGAAAGCCTTTGGAAAGAAGCGATGGCAAGTGATGGAGAGGTGGGGAAATGGATAGAGAAATCGGTCGTACAAAGATAAAAGGGAGAGATAGAGGAGAAGACGAATGAGGAGGTGGAGGGAGAGTGAACTATCAAAGGGGGAGTGGGAAAATGAGGAGAGAGGGGAGTTCAGAGCGAGTGGGTTGGCAAAAGGGGGAGAGGGAAGCATTAGAGAGATATAGGGAGAAGGAGGGAGAGGTGCAGTAAGAGTGGGAGGGGGATGGGAGAGAGGTTGGCAGAGAGCGGGCGGCACAGAGAGGGAGAATAGAGAGTGTAGGGGAGAGAGTAACAGTTCAGAGAGAGAATAGCAGTAAAGATGGAGAGAGAGAGAAAGAGAGGAGGGAGAGATGATGCATCATTCGCCGTTTGTTCTACTTTTAAGACAATTCTGAGGCAGCAATGGTTCTGTTCACTGAGTGTCGTGAGTCTTTGGGTCGTTCCTCCTCAAAGGTAATGAAGGTAGAGAATGTTGTTGTCCCAAGGCAAAGCCAGATCCATTCGAGACAAGCAAGGACTAAATGCTTACTAGGGGTCGCCGCGAGTGTGGGGTTGAGGTTACAATCAGTTCAGCCGCGATCACATTGAGTGTTAAAACAGAGTGGACGGGCCATTTTAGTCTGAGGTGAACTGTTGAACTAATTCATCACGCTGTGGACAAAGGCTGTCCAGTCCACCTTCAAACTGGGCACCAGAAGCCTTGAGACGGTCCCTTGAATTTGGGATTGCCTTGCTGAGTAAAGGAAATCAGATAAACAACATGTGGTGGAGAGATGGATCCGATGGAGTTTGAAACAATATCCCCTTTGCTGGAACAATGCCGCTCCCTATTTCCATCCCTCAGTATCGCCACAATTCCCAGTCTTCGGAATTTCTCAATCAATTCCCGGAATAAATCACGACCTGTCTCAGCAGGGATTTCACTTGGCTGATGTCATCTGTTTGCGAGTCTTTTCCAAATCTCTATTTTTTGAAATCTGTTGAAACTTCACTGTCCCGGTGGAGACGGAAAATGGTATAAAATCTCCGGGAATGTTCTGCCCCGGCATTTCATTCCGAGAGATTACCGGCAGTTCACGGGGACACGTCGCTGGGCAGAGAACATGTGGGAACAGCTGTACGAATATTACGCCGTGGAGAAAATCTTGTACGTGATCATTGCTGCCGTTGGAGTCCCTGGTAAGTGAGCAGAACGATTCAAGTGTTATAACTCCGTCTGTTAATCGGTGTTGACATGATTCTGATCGTGTTACAATATTCCTAACTGATGATTGTTGTACAAGAATATGTGAAGTATATCAATCCTCTAAATGAAATATCTTTGAATTAACGCTGTGATTTTTCTCATTTTCAGACAGCCGAAACTAACCCTCTCTTTCTCCCACTGCCGGGACCCACTAGAATGCTGTTCTTGCCTTCAGTGGGACCTTGCCCAGAGTTGTCCCAGTGCTCGGGACAGGCAGCTCTCCGGGACGGTGTGACTGGGAGGGATTTACATTGTGAAGTTCACTGTGTCTGAGTTATTGATCAGAGTGAACACCCGCTCCTGTGGACACGTCTCGCTGTGGAGTCTGTCACAGTCGGATTCAACCCGCTTGTTGGTCAATAATTGGATCGGTCTCCTGAACCAATGGCGTGGATCTACCGGCGTGTGTTGTTACCGAACTGAGGAATGAATCCATTAACGGAGCCACTCTGATGCCGGATCCTAAGTTGTCCCTGCCTTCCCTGTGGAACCCTCCTCGTCCCCATCAGATGCCGAGTTCCCAGAGCCCTGGTTAAACGAGGCCGGTCACGGTTAAGTCTGTGAATCCGGCCCCATCAGAGACTGTGAGCGGGGTTAACTGTAGACAGGACCATTCCGCCTATTGTAGCGGGCGGCTGCTCGTTCCCTCCCCACCCTTTACCCCGCCCGTCGCCTTATCTCCTCTCCCCTGAAGCAGGCAGGTCGGGCACAGTCGGAGCCGGGTCTGACATTGTTAAACCTGCAGCCGCGCACCGACTCCAACACTCCTGATCTCCAGCTGAAAGTGGAGCCGGTGTTCAGCCCCGGAGACCGTGTTCAGTAATGCCCAATGTCCGCTCCCCTTCTCTTTCCGCAGTGAATTTAGTGGCGATTGTGATCCTGTCCCGGGGAAAGTGCGGCCTCTCCACCTGTACCACTCGCTACCTGGTGGCCATGGCAGCGGCCGATCTACTCACCCTGATCACCGAGGTCATTTTGGTTCAGATCCGATACCATTACTTTTATTGGAGTTTCCTGTCCATCACCCCTGTGTGCAGTGTTAACGCTGTACTGAGGTATTCAGCTACAGACTGTTCTGTCTGGCTCACCGTCACTTTCACCTTTGATCGCTTTGTCGCCATTTGTTGCCAGAAGCTGAAAACTAAATATTGCACCGGGAAAACTGCGGCTGCGGTTCTCGCAACAGCCGGCGTTCTGCTGTGTCTGAAAAACGTTCCCCGCTACTTCACACAGGAACCCTGGATAATCATCGACAATGTCCCGTGGGGCTGTGTCATGGTGGCCAGTTATTACACTGACCCCGGGTGGGTGGCATTTAACTGGATCGACACGGTTTTAACTCCGTTCCTCCCTTTCGCTGTGATCCTGCTGCTCAACGCTCTGACAGTCCGGCACATTTTAGTGGCCAGTCGGGTCCGTCAGGGGCTGAGGGGTCAGAGGAAGGGGGAGAAGCGCAGTGACCCGGAGATGGAGAGCAGGAGGAGGTCTGTGGTTTTACTCTTCACCATCTCCGGCAGCTTCATCCTCCTGTGGATGACGGCGGTTGTAAACTTCGTCTATTATCAGATCACAGGGACTGGGAATGATGGGAATGATTCCCAATATATCTTTAACTACGTCGGGTTTTTGCTGAGTAATCTCAGCTGCTGCACCAACACATTTATTTACGCGGTGACCCAGTCCAAGTTCAGGGAGCAGGTGAAGAGCGCGGTGAAATATCCGCTCACCTCAGCGCTGCGGCTCATTAATAAACCCGCGCCCTAAGCGCATCCCAGAGGGCGGCTGCAGTCTCTCCGCTCCGGGCTCCGGCTCCTCACATTCACCGCCGCATCTTCCAGCTGTCAGTCCCGGGCGGATCATCCCATCGCCGGCCCCGCTCCGGGACCCCCAGCCCCTCACATTCACCCAATCGCCCCCTTGCTCAAAGGTGCAGATTAAGCAGGAAAAATAACACCATTGCCTGTCATATATATTGATCATTTTTAATGACAGTCCCTGATCATTGAAGTGTTTATTTCAGTTTCTACCCCTCATTCTCCCCCCCACCCCTCCGCACTGGGGACCACTGGGATAGGGTGGGGTCTCTCTCTCTCTCTCTCTCCCCCTTTCTCTCCCTCTCTCTCTC
>NC_135995.1:8056535-8088291 GCF_053455715.1 Rhinoraja longicauda
TGAATTAACATTTTGTTCAAGATGGCCGCGCCGTTGTGTTTGGCTGCCTGCCACTGTATGTTTCTTTTTTTTTTCCCTAGTCAGATGTGCAGCACTTTGGTCAACGTGGGTTGTTTTTAAATGTGCTATACAAATAAATTGACTTGACTTGACTTGACTATCTAACTCTCTCTTAAACCTATGCAGTTTCCACAAATTCACAACTCTCTGGGTGGAAAAGTTTTTCCTCATCTCAGTTTTAATTCTCTGCCATTGCGGTTGGATCAATGGCACGTTGGCCTTCATAACGAGAGGAGTTGAGTATAGGAGCAAAGAGGTCCTTCTGCAGTTGTACAGGGACCTAGTGAGACCGCACCTGGTGTACTGTGTGCAGTTTTGGTCTCCAAAGTTGAGGAATGGACGTCCTTGCAGGGGGTGAGGGGGGGGGGGGTGGGGTGTGGGGAGGGGGGTAGGGGTAGAGGGGGTGGGGGTGAGGGGGGGTTAAGGGGAGGGGGAGGGGGTGAGGGGGGGGTGGGAGTGAGGGGGAGGGGATTCAATCTCCCCCCCCCACCTCTCCTTCAACACTAACAGCTTTAAACCAATTGACCCCCAAATTACCACTGCGGTATCGCCCCTCTCTCTGCACTGAAAACATCAACAGAGGATCTCGGGGTTCACTTATGAAGGGAGGACCCACACATTTTTGCCCCCCACCCCCACCCTCCCCTCTATTCCCCCCCCCCACCGCACATTTTACACAGTTTGTTCTTTTACAAATCTGTAGTGATTGAGAGAGGGGGGGGGAGAGAGAGGGGGGAGAAAGAGAGGGGGAGAGAGAGAGGGGGGGAGAAAGAGAGGGGGAGAGAGAGAGGGGGAGAGAGAGAGGGGGAGAGAGGGAGAAAGGGGGGGAGAGAGAGGAGGAGGGAGAGGGGAGAGAGAGAGGGGGAGAGGGAGAGAGGGAAGGGGAGGTGGGGCGGGTCTGTACGACGGGAAGGGGAGCAGTCTTGCCCGGGGTAGAGATCAGTCCACAGCGAGGGGGACAGAATCCCTGTACATGGGGAGAGAGAGAGAACGAGAGAGAGAGAGAGAGAGAGAGTTAACATTGACACACTCCCTCCCTCCGCACCGTCCCCTCCCACAATCCCCCAGTCACACATACGCACAAACAAACACACGTAGAAAAAAAAATCCTCTGTCACTCTAGGATCTCTGGCCACTAGAACATATGGGAGATTGCTTGTATCTTCCTTAGTGAAGACCCCACACCTTTCAGTCTGAAGATGCGTCCCGACCCGAAACGTCACCTATCCATGTTCTCCACAGATGCTGCCTGACCCGCTGGGTTACTCCAGCACTCTGTGTGTCTTTTTCCTTTTGTAAACCCAGTATCCACGGATCCTCGCGTCTGCTGTTTGAAGACATCTCTGTACCGTGACGCGGGGACGCGGAGAGAACTCAAACACGGGTTATTTTTTAAAGACTTTATTAAAGGTCAAGTTAAAGGTGAAGAGTTACAAACGTGAGCGGAGCCACAGCGGGTGATGTGCGCGCCGGCGGGTCGCAGACTGGAGCCCGCGATGTTGTAATGAGGTGTTGCATTTTGTGACGTGGAACTAGGGCAGGACCCACACGGTGAACGGTAGTCCTCTGGGGAGTGTTGTAGAGCAGAGGGATCTAGGGGTTCAGGGGCATGGTTCCTTGAAGGTCGAGTCGCAGGTGGATAAGGCGGTCAAAAAATGCTTTTGGCACATTGGCTTTCGTCAGTCAGAGTATTGAGGATGGAAGTTGTGAGGTCGTGTTGCAGTTTGGGGATTAAATGGGAGCCGTTCAGCGCTGACCTGGGACCCGACCCTTTTACACACCCGGAGCGGAACCGGAGCAGATTCTCAGCCACTGGTTTACATGTGAAGGCCAGAAGAACGGATAAAGTTTCCCCGTGAATTTATTCCCAGTGAAGGTGTGGAGATGGGACTTGGTGGCCGCGTCGTAAAATGAAACTGTCCCGGACTCGTAACTGAGATAAACTCCCACCCTCACGGGGATGGGACGGGCGGGGAGAGGGGATCGAGGGGAGGTGAATGCAACAAACTCGTCACCCCCCCGCCAGATGCTCCAGACTCCAGTCTCCGGGGTCAGTGCGACCCATCCCTTCCTCTCCACAGACACTGCGGCGACTCCCAGACTCCAGTCCTCACTCCCCGCCACCTCCACCTCCCAGTAATGTCTCCCCGATGTGAACCCCTCCGATCCCAGCACACACGGCCGGTCTGTAAACCTCTTCCCGGTGTCAGGGAGACTCCTCACTATCCCGGTCAGTCTCACCCTCTTCCGATCCTCAGACACCTCGAGCTGCGCATGCGCTGTTTCCACATCCAGGGTGACGGAGACTGGGGGGAGAAGCAGAGAATCAGAGAGTCCCCGGGGGGGGGGGGGGGGGGGTCGGGGGGGAGACTCGGGCAGCGCGGCCCCGGGACCGGGGGAGAGGCCGCTCGGCCTCAGGCACAGGCGGGCGGACAACTGAAACCCTGCCCGGGGTTTCACCCACGACCACATCGGGGGGACAACAGACATCTCCCCAGGAGTTTTTAATCCGAGGACGGCGAGGAGAATTTCGTGAGGTGGGGGAGGGTGGGTTAGGGTGGACGGGGAGGACGGGTGCGGAGAGTGAGGACGATTGCGAGATTGCGGTGGTGAAGGAGAAACGAAGAGGGTGGGGTACACACATATGGAGGTAGATCGGAGCAAGAGGATATTGAGGTGAGCGGTAATTTGAGGTTGTTAAAGAGGAGGTAGAGGTACGTGGTGGGTTCGTCATGATCACAGTGAAAGGGGGCAGACACGAGGGGCCAGATGACCTGTCCCAGTTTCTATGAGTGGAGGGTGAGAGAGAGGGAGGGGTGGCTTGGACCATGGAAGGAAGCAGAGGTTGAATGTTCGGGTGTTGGACAGAATGGGTGGAGACTTGTGGTTGTGGGGTCGTTGAAAGAGAGCGGATTCACGGGTGGATTTGATGGGTGTGTACAACTAACACACTGATCTCATTGTGAACCAATATATGAACTTCACTGAGGGACTTGACAATGTTCTGCGTGCAAGGCTGGTCCAGAAAGCAAAGGCAGGTGGGATCCAAGGCGAGCTGGTGAAATGGATCCACAATTGACTTGGTGGTTGGAGGTAGAAGGTAGTGGTAGAAGGATGATTCTTCTGCTTGAAGGTCTGTGGCTGGTGGTGTGTAGTAGAGATCGGTGCTGAAACCTTTGCTGTTTATGTTATAAGATCATGGCTTGGATGTGAATGTGGGAGGTGTGATTAGGGAGGAAGCCAAAAATTGCGGATAGTGGGGAAGGTTGTCAAAGTCTGCAGCAGGATGCAGGGTAATTATCTAAACCTTATTCGCATGCAGGGATATCAAATCACGAGAGTGCAGGTTTATATTGAGAGCAAAGAATTTTAAAGTATATCTGAGATTTAGTTTTTACTGGACCAAGTGGACACGTTGGGCCCCAAACCTCCCCTGCATTGTTGCAGCACCCTCTCCTCCCCCCATCCTCCCCCCTCCCTCCCTCACTCCCCCCCCCTTCCTCTCTCTCCCTCCATCCCCCCTACCTCCCTAGGAGATAGATTTAAACTTTAAAATGTGGAATAACTTTAAAATTATAACACCGATTTCAATGAAACTTCTTCCATTAGCACCCAAGGGATGACAGTGAGTAAGGTGGGCTTAAAATCGTCATGCTATCGTGTAGTGCTTTGGCTGTAGTTCAGGAACAAACAAACAAGATTTACACTGAGAGCGGGTGATATCTGGAACATGTTATAGAGCAGGGGGTGGAGTGAGATATCATCACTATATTTGAGGCACTTAAGTAGGTGAGGTGCAGAAGAATGCCGATGTAATGTGGGCAAATAGATTAGTGTAGCTGGGAAGAAAATGGTCAGGGCCGGACTCTGTAATGTACAACCATGGCTCTCAGGTCCAAGAGCACTGAATGACTGAGTCTCCACAGCCACTGGTGCAGGGTCGTTCCCCAGTCTCTGTGTGCAGTAATGTCTCCTTATCTCTGTCCTGCATGGTGTAGCCCACATTCTGAGAGGGTGCCAGCTCTCTAGAGATCCCTCAGACAGGGGAACCATCCTACCTGCATCCAGCCCACTGAGCCCTGTAAAATCTCTGTGTTTCACTGAGATCTCCTCTAATACACCTGAACTCTCGAGTAAACAGGCCTAGTCTACTCAATCTCACCGCGCACAGCAAAATCATTGTCCCAGAGACAGGTATTGTCAATCTTTGCCGCATTCAACTCTGTGTAAGGATTATCATGCTGTAGGTATGAAAAAACTAAAGATCACAAGAAAATAGCAGGAGGAGTAGCCTCCACTCCTCAGGCCGGCTCCGCCATTCAATGTGATCCTGACTGATCTAAGATGGCACCAATTCCTGTTCTATGTGAGTTCTCCATAACCGCCAATTTCTCGATCCTTCAAATATCCATCTGTGTTCACTTTGCCTATTGCCAATAATCTGACCTATCACTACCTCCTAGGGCAGAACATCTCGGATGTTCATTGCTGTTTATGTTATATTTCTAAGGCTTGGATGTGAATGTAGGAGGTATGATTAGCAATTTGACAGCAGCAACCTCTGTCGTCGGCTGATCAGGAAGGATGGAACGTATGGAATCCAGGGTAGATAGCGAATGGGTAAACATGTGGCCGGAAGTTGGGAGGCAGAGTTGTTTTTCAGACTGGAGGCCTGTCGCAAGTGGTGTACCACAATGCTCAATGCTGAGTCCACAGTTGGTCCCTATTTATACAAATGATTAGATAAATGACGTGTATGTGGGTGGCATGTCTAGCAGGTTTGTGGATGAAACTAATATTCATGAGACATCATGGAGAGTGAAGAAGGTTGTCTAAGATTAAACTGGTCAAAATGAACTGGGCCAACAGACTGAGGAATGGGAGATGCAGTCTTCTAAACTTCGAGGGCATCGGTTTAAGTTTTGAAGGGAAAGTCTAAAATGTTCTTGAACGGCAACGTTTTCAGGCACTGGGTGGCAGAGAGCTAGCTGCCAGAGGAGGTGTTAGAGGCGAATTCAATTTCTATCGGCAATGTTTGCATCTGTGTTACTAAAAGGCGTTATAAACAAGAAGAGAGGAAACTGGACATGTTTTACCTCGCTTAATGGCAGATGTTTCTCTCCACAGCGTGTTCATCAAAAAGTGGTGATCGAATTTTTCAATCGGCAAGGCACCGTCTGTCACTGTGAGTGCTTTATCTTCATCACTAACCCTGCAAGTATTTAACAGCTGGTGATAAACTGAGCCTCAACAATTTCTTTGAGCTGATACACACAAACATGCAGTATTTCAGTCAAGAGCATGTCCTACCTCCTCTTCCTCCCAGCTTCCTCCTGCAAGAAATAAAACACAAATCTGAGCAGACTGAGACGGGACATCCACATCCCGACAACAGGAGTTTCACACAAATCACAACAAGCCCCAGAAATGTTCCATTGCCCAGATTTATTGTCATCGTCACAGAGACAAATATTGGATATTGCCCGAGAGATCCTACAAGTGTATTAACAGCAAAATAATAACTAGGGGGATACTAGGTTCCTTTAAGAGCAAAGGGATAACTAGGATAGGATAGGATAGGTCCCCTTAAGTGCTGGCGACCTCAAGGCATGTTAAGGTGGGTAAATCACAGGACTTGATGAAGTGTATCCGAGAGCAAGCCTTCAACAGATCAGTTTAACGCCGCGTAATTCTTTCCCACTAAAGGGGAACACAGGACAAACTTTCCACGTGATCTTTTGATTTCCTGGAGATTTTCCATCTTTTCGGGGAAATTTCAAACATTCGCTATCTCACTGACAGGATCACAGTAACTCATCCCAAGGAGACTGCAGGCACTGCCGAGATCCCGCAGATTATACGGGAGGCCATTTAGTTTGGGAACAACAGCAGCACAGCTCTGGAAGACAGAAGCAGGGGAATTTATTATGGGGAACAAAGAAATGGCAGACGAGTTAAACCGTTACTTTGGATCTGTCTTCACTGAGGAAGATACACACAATCTCCCAAATGTTCTAGGGGCCGGAGAACCTAGGGTGATGGAGGAACTGAAGGAAATCCACATTAGGCAGGAAATGGTTTTGGGTAGACTGATGGGACTGAAGGCTGATAAATCCCCAGGGCCTGATGGTCTGCATCCCAGGGTACTTAAGGTGGTGGCTCTAGAAATAGTGGAAGCATTGGAGATCATTTTTCAATGTTCTATAGATTCAGGATCAGTTCCTGTGGATTGGAGCATAGCAAATGTTATCCCACTTTTTAAGAAAGGAGGGAGAGAGAAAATGGGTAATTATAGACCAGTTAGTCTGACATCAGTGGTGGGGAAGATGCTGGAGCCAATTATAAAAGACGAAATTGCTGAGCATTTGGATAGCAGTAACAGGATCATTCCGAGTCAGCATGGATTTACGAAGGGGAAATCATGCTTGACAAATCTACTGGAATTTTTTGAGGATGTAACTAGGAAAATTGACAGGGGAGAGTCAGTGGATGTGGTGTACCTCGACTTTCAGAAAGCCTTCGACAATGTCCCACATAGGAGATTAGTGGGCAAAATTAGGGCACATGGTATTGGGGGTAGGGTACTGACATGGATAGAAAATTGGTTGACAGACAGAAAGCAAAGAGTGGGGATAAATGGGTCCCTTTCGGAATGGCAGGCAGTGACCAGTGGGGTACCACAAGGTTCGGTGCTGGGACCCCAGCTATTTACGATATACATTAATGACTTAGATGAAGGGATTAAAAGTACCATTAGCAAATTTGCAGATTATACTAAGCTGGGGGGTAGTGTGAATTGTGAGGAAGATGCAATAAGGCTGCAGGGTGACTTGGACAGGTTGTGTGAGTGGGCGGATACATGGCAGATGCAGTTTAATGTAGATAAGTGTGAGGTTATTCACTTTGGAAGTAAGAATAGAAAGGCAGATTATTAACTGAATGGTGTCAAGTTAGGAAGAGGGGATGTTGAACGAGATCTGGGTGTCCTAGTGCATCAGTCACTGAAAGGAAGCATGCAGGTACAGCAGGCAGTGAAGAAAGCCAATGGCATGTTGGCCTTCATAACAAGAGGAGTTGAGTATAGGAGCAAAGAGGTCCTTCTACAGTTGTACCGGGCCCTGGTGAGACCGCACCTGGAGTACTGTGTGCAGTTTTGGTCTCCAAATTTGAGGAAGGATATTCTTGCTATTGAGGGCGTGCAGCGTAGGTTCACTAGGTTAATTCCCGGAATGGCGGGACTGTCGTATGTTGAAAGGCTGGAGCAATTAGGCTTGTATACACTGGAATTTAGAAGGATGAGGGGGGATCTTATTGAAACATATAAGATAATTAGGGGATTGGACACATTAGAGGCAGGAAACATGTTCCCAATGTTGGGGGAGTCCAGAACAAGGGGCCACAGTTTAAGAATAAGGGGTAGGCCATTTAGAACGGAGATGAGGAAGAACTTTTTCAGTCAGAGAGTGATGAAGGTGTGGAATTCTCTGCCTCAGAAGGCAGTGGAGGCCAGTTCGTTGGATGCTTTCAAGAGAGAGCTGGATAGAGCTCTTAAGGATAGCGGAGTGAGGGGGTATGGGGAGAAGGCAGGAACGGGGTACTGATTGAGAGTGATCAGCCATGATCGCATTGAATGGCGGTGCTGGCTCGAAGGGCTGAATGGCCTACTCCTGCACCTATTGTCTATTGAACAGACAGAGCATTTACCCAGTTCTCAATTAGTGGCAAATGCAGCATTTATCTCAGAAATATCCCCCACCATTTTGTGACTGTGCACTTTCACTTCGCCAAACTGGAGTGTCACCTCTCACCTTCAGAAACACCACACTGTCCTTTTGATCCATCTGTTGCTGCAACTTTAAGAGATCCTCCTCAATGGAATTTAAATTATCTTCAATCTCTTCAAGTTTTTTCTCCATTGTATTTAGAACCTTCTTCTCTTCCTCCCGGATATCTGCCAGTACGCGCTGCTCTTTCCCAGTGAGAATCTGGTGCAGTTCAGCAAACTGGGATGTGATCTTGGACTGAAGGTTGTGTGACTGTTCCTGTGAAATGAAAGGGGAAGATCAATATTTCATGTCACTGATTGTGTATTCTCACGACCTTGACCGTAACATTTGTCCTGTGCATTTTTATTTGCTTTGACAATTCAATAGTTTGTCTAAATGCTTCTGAAATGTCGAGAGGGTAATCTTATTACCCATTAATCCTCTACCCCTCAATACAATACCCTGCTTTCCTTTTCATCTGCCCTTTAATTCCTATTTATCCGTCCACCACCCACTTTCCCAGGGATAATTTTACAGTCCCCGATTGACCATTGAACCAGCGTGTATTGGGGACGTGGAAGGAATTCGACGCGGTCACAGGGAGAAGGCGTGAACCACACGGGCAGCACCTGAGGTCAGGATCGAACCCGCTCACCAGAACTAGGAGACAGCAGCACTATTTGTGTCACTGCGCTGCCCTGTTATTACACACGTCACAGGGATGAAACCTGCACAAGATCAGGAAATCGAAACTTAAAAGCCTCACCAGAACTCCAGAAATCTTCTCTTTCTGTTGCTGCTCCATTTGCTGGATCTCTGATTTATATTTTGTGAGAGACTGGATGGAAGTTTTCACCTGATCCTGCAAATGTGTTTGGGAATCAGAAAATTGTTGAACAATAAAGATGGAAATAAAATGATGCGTTTAAAATCGGTTTGCATTTACCTTGCATATTTGAACAGCTTCTTTAACCGGCATCTGCAACCTATGAAACATTCATCTGGTTTAGTGGTGTTCCAAACAATGCTGATGATCGGCGCTTTAGGTTTCAGCTTCAGGTTTAGGGATATTATTGTTATATGTACCGAGGTACAGTAAACAACTTTGTTCTGCATGCTATCAAAACACATTACATATATCATGCATGGATACTATTGGTTCAATAGTATTCATACTATACCAGGACAGAGGTCACTTGGTGTTATGGATCCACTCAGAGCGTGGTAGGTACATGGATTCGCACAGCGGGTGGCGAATGTATTGAATGAGCTGCCAAATGAAGTAGTTGAGGCAGAAACTGTAACAACAATTAAAATATATTAGGGCAAACACAAATAGGAAGATTTCGCATTGATACGCGCCAAAAGCGGCAGGTGGGATTTGTGTAGATGGGGTACATTAATCGGCATTGGCAGGCTGGGCTGAAGGACATTTTCCAGCGTTGTGTGACTCGTGCCAATAGATAGAGCAAAGTGGAAAATACAGAGTGCAGAATACATTTATCAGCATTGTAGCGCATTGTTGTGCATCAGTACCTGAGACAAAGTTAAATGTCCATAATGGGGTAGAAGGAATTGATCAATA
The DNA here is from genome assembly GCF_053455715.1 of Rhinoraja longicauda. NCBI lineage: Eukaryota > Metazoa > Chordata > Chondrichthyes > Rajiformes > Arhynchobatidae > Rhinoraja > Rhinoraja longicauda. Next base: position 8,065,947 of record NC_135995.1, read on the forward strand.
CCCTCCCCTCCGGAGGGACCGACCATAAGCCTGATAACGGAGGAATTTAAGTAATTTCTAAGTCTCGTGATGCGTGCTTGCAAGCATATCCACCTGTTGCCAGATCAGAGCTGGGGAAAGAAGAACTGACCGGGATTGGCCAGGTGTTTGATTGTGTTGGATGTTTGTGTAATGTTATGCAGCGTGAAGTGCATACGGATACTGTGGTTGGGTCTGGATGGATCTGTGGGTTTGTGAAGGACTGGGCTAAATAAACAACCCTCTGCAATTTCTCGCGGTCTTGGCAGAGTTGTTTCCAAACCGAGCTGCGATGCAGTGTGACAATATGCTTTTTACCGCAAATCTCCAGACGTTTGTAACAGTAACAGAAGACATGACAAATTTATTTTTGTTTGCATTTTTGTGCCTTCTTGGGCGTCGCATCAATGTGGTTGCTCAATGTCAGATCGTTGGTTACATTATCGCTAAGCAACCTTAGCTCGCTATCATTGTCATTTTGTACCATTGGTGCAGATTGGGGCACGTACTGCTGCTTCCTCAGGCCAATAACTACCTCCTTCGTCCTGCTGACATTGAAAGCGTGGTTATGCTGCTGACACCATGTCACTAAGTTCTCCATATCGTTCGTGTACGTCGTCGCCTCATTGTCCGTTATTCGGCCGATCACATCAGCAAACCCGTCGATATACTTAGAGCCGAAATTGGCTGTACGGTTACGAGGGTAAAGATTGTATAATCGCGGCCTGACAACTCATCCTTGCAGGGCTCCGATGTGAAAGTTATTGTGCAGGAGGTGTCACCTATCGTCACTGATTGAGGACTTGGTGATAAAGTTGAGCATCCATTATTAGAGGGGGGGACATGATTCCGAGGTCTGGGTGTTTGGAGATAACAGCCACTCCCTCCCCCAGCAAACACAGGTACACACGGGCGCACGCACAATGCAAGCTTGAGTCTGTTCCTGGTTTCAGCATCATAGCTAGCGAAATGACCTGGGCCTAATATTCATTTCCATACTTGGTCACATTAGTACTCACATCCCTATTCAGCCATGATCACATTGAATGGCGGCGCTGGCTCGAAGGGCCGAATGGCCACCTCCTGCACCTATTGTCTATTGTCTATTGTCTATTGTCCACAAATATATTCACCCCGGGGACATTATACCTTGGAGTGGGGAAATACATGGGTGAGTTATAAAGGTGTATACAGTCATGAAGAGTATAGATAGGGTGAACGAACGCGGACTTTTATCCAGGATGTGGAACCAAAAACCAATGGTCAGAGGTTTAGGGTGAGATAGTCAAAAATCACAAGGGACCTGAAGGGAAGACTTTACACTGAAAGGGTGCTGGGTATCTGGAACTATTTGTCAGGTGAGTTAGTTCAGACATGTTGAGCCGATGGTAGCATTTCTACAGCTACAGCTTGATGAAATAGAGCGACCAACCCGACTGTAGCAATAGGTAGTCAGATTTGGTTATTCCTATTGTGCAATGAAAGTTAGACAGGAAATAATTTTCCCACCCGGTTCGGCTACACTGACGAGGTAGTTGACAGTCTAATGCAGAGTGCGGTGCAACAGCGGGGTTTTATGTGAATGTGTTTCGCGAAACGATACCACACCATGTATTTGTTTGGCCAATATCAGACCTTTGACAAGATCATTCATTTTTGACATTAGATACTTTTTCCTTTTCCCTCAGAAGTCCCCTGAGTGTCCTGAGTATATCGATATATTTTTAATTCCCTCGGGGAAAGAAAGTGATGGGTCGATGGAAGCATATAGACAGTGTCGGCTACATTAACTGAGCTGCCAGAGGAAGTATTTGAGGCAAATATTATCATTAAATTTAAAAGACATTTAGACAGATACATGGAAAGGTATAAATGGAGTCAATAGAAGAGGGGATCGTTTGTTTGAGGTCCTGGCTGTGTCCACATTCGCTGTAAATTCTTGCGGTCTTGGATGGAGCTGTTCCCAAACCAAGCAGTGATACACCCTGATGAAATGATTTTTATGGTGCATATGCGGAAGTTGGTGAGTGTTGCCGGGGACAAGCCAAACCTCCTAGGCATTCCAAGACAGTTGGTGTGATTTATTGGCCGTTGCCTCAATAAAAGTGGCCCAGGAGAGGTTGTTGGTGATATTTTCTCTTCGCAATTTGAAGATTCCAACCGTCTCTCCATCGGTGCCTTCAATGCCAATTTGGGAATGTCGGCTTCCCAAAGTCGATCATTATGTCCTTTGCCTTGCTGACATTGAGGTTCTCGATTTCCTTCCTGTACTCAGATTCAACAATATATGGTATCCGGCCCACAAAGGTGGTGCCGTCTGCGAATTTGAAAATTGAATTAGATTTTACATGCCTGCACAGTCTTGGGTGTACAAGGAGTAAAGAAGGGGCGGAGAACGCATCCTTGCGGAACTCCCGTGTTGACGATTATCGTAGAGGACGATCGGTCCCCTATCCTCACTGAATGGTGTCTGTTGGTCAGGAAGTCGAGGGTCCAGTTTCAGAGATGAGCACTGACTCTAAATCCCGCGAATTTGGTGATGAACTTGCATGGTATAATGGTATTAAAGGTAGAACTGTAATTTATGAATAGGAGTCTGACGCAGGTGTCGCTCTTATCCTGCTGTCCCAATATTGAGGGGAGGGCTAGTGCGATGGCATCGTCCGTGGGCCTGTGATGGCGGTGGGCGAAATGCAGTGGGGCAAGGCCGCTGGGTAGACGGCATTTAATGCGTTTCATAACCTGCCTCTCAAAACATTTCATGATGGTGAAAGTCAAGTTCACTGGATGGTAATCGTTTAAGCTTGAGGTCTTGCGTGTCTTCGACATTGGAATGATGAAGAAACGCAAGACCTCAAGCTTAAACGATCACCATCCAGTGGACTTGACTTTACCATCATGAAATGTTTTGAGAAGCAGGTTATGAAAAGTATTAAATACTCTGAGTCGGGAGAGATTAGAGATGTCGACAAATGGTCTGCGCAGCTACTAAGGACACGGCCAGGAACACCGTCCGGCCTGTTGTATGCCGTGGGTTTACACACAGGAAGGCTATAGTCACCCTGGGAAGAGTCACCCTCGAGCCGAAGTGGCAGGTGTCACCGCCCTGTTGGCCTTCTGCTCGAAGCGAGCAGAGGAAGCATTCCGTTCATCGTGTAAGGTCGCACGATTACCAATGATATTGTATGAACTTGCTTTGCATCCAGTTATCTTAATCAGACCTTGCCACATTCTCTGTGTGACCCAGAGATTATACTGGGACGCAAGTTTGAACCGGTATTGCCTCTTGGCATCCTTGATCGCTTTGCGGAGACCACAGCGTGACTCCTTGGACCGCTTGGGATCGTTTGACTTGTCTGCATCGGACCTGGCCTTCACCTGTGAATGTACATCCATGGTTGCAGGTTGGGGAGCACTCGGATTGACTTCGGCGGCACCCAGTCTTCCACTCACTTGTTGATGAAGTCAGTCACGGCAGCGGCGCACTCATCCAGGTTAGCTGCAAAATCCCTGACAATGGACCAGTCTACTGACTTAAAGCAATCATGTACGATGTCATCCGTGTCCGTTGTCTAGCTTTTTACAACTCTCTGCATCGGATCATCCTGCTTCAATTGTTGTTTCTTGTTGGCAGGGAGCAGAAGCACGGCTCGGTGGTCAAATTTCCCTGAAATGTGGCCGAGGGACAGGGCGACAGGGAACAATCCCTGCAGGATGGATGAGGCGAGCCTGGACGTGGGAACACATAGAATGTACTGAAGGGTCACAGTGGAACTGGTCAATGCTGAGTAATGTTCCTAGCTCCAGTTTGCTCATTGTATTGTTTATTTACAAGGGTGGATGGACGTATGTTCCTGTGTGCATCTTCTCACACACCGTGGAAGTTCTTCGATGGAGTCCATCAGGAGCACGCATAGAGCTAGGAACACCAGCAGATAGAGACGGGAAACCACAGAGACATAGAGACATGAGTACTCACAGAGAGAAGTAGGAACATTCTCGGAAACAGACAGGACCCTCCCCTAATTCTACGTAGGTTTGCCTTCTCCTGATTTCCCATTTGCGGGCGCACTCCCCTATTTCCACATTTACAGTTTCCCCCCGCTAATGTCATATTTGTTGTTTATCCACCCGCCATACTTCAATAACGGTGCACCCGCAAATCCCCATTTGTGGTGCCCTCCCATAATTGACCATTTACCGGTGCTCTCCCGTAATTACCACATATAAGGACCTTCCCCTGAATGACTATTTAATGTGATGCCCCAAAATTGACCGAGCCCTTAATTTGAGTAGTTGAGTTTATAATCCCAGTACCGTCGATAGAATGCACAGAAAAACAAGTGAGAAGATTTTTGATCGGTTCTAAGGATGGTCTGTTTCCGCGCTGTATCTCTAAACCAAGTTTAGACTGTGGCAGTGATCAGCAGGTGATGGAAGAGGAAAACAAATATCTTCCACCAACACAGAAAAATAAGTTTTGTATCAAAAGAGAATAGAGATACAGAATCTGGAATCCTGCAACAGAACGCTGGAGGAACTCAGCTGGTCAAGCAGGTCTGTGAAAGCAACAGGTCTCATTCGACGTTGCGGCCCGTTTCCCAGTGAGGTCGAGCACAGGGAGCTGAATTATTGTAAAGTAGGTAAAGCTATAATGGGGACAGGCAGGGAGAACATGGAATGTGCTGTGTAGCATAGCGTATGGCTGAGGGCGGAATGAGATGTTCCGTCTATCTGTTCGGGAGGACATGATGAAGGTCCTGACGGAACAAATGGGAAGTGAGGAGAAAGTTTCCACAGAGAGAAATAGACAGAGGGAGGGTGGGGGAAAGACTGACGACACTGGGTGTGAACATATTGTCTGGATGTTGTAGTCTGCCCTAGTTAATTGTGGAAAGCTGCAATAAGTATAGGAGCAAAGCGGTCCTTCTGCAGTTGTATAGGGCCCTGGTTAGACCACATCTGGAGTATTGTGTGCAGTTTTGGTCTCCTAATTTAATTTGAGGAAGGCCATCCTTGCTACTGCGGCATGTGCAGCGTAGGTTCCGGAGGTTAATCCCCGGGATGGCGGGACTGTCGTATGAGCAAAGATTGAACACTCGGCTTGTCTTCACTGGAATTTAGAAGGATGAGAGGGGATCTTGTAGAAACGTATAACATTTAACGAGGACTGGACAAACCAGATTCAGGAAAAAAGTTCCCAAATGTTGGGGGAGTCCAGAACCAGGGGCCACAGTCTAAGAATAAAGGGGAAGCCATTTAAAACTGAGGTGAGAAAAAACCATTTCACCTAGAGAGATGTGAATTTGTGGAATTCTCTGCGACAGAGGGCATTGGAGGCCAATTCAGTGGATGAATTTAAAAGAGTTCTGGATAGAGTTCGTGGGGATGGTGGAATCAAGGGATATGGGGAGAAGGCAGGTACGGGCTACTGATTGTGGATGGTCAGCCATGATCACCATGAATGGCGGTGCTGGCTCCATGGGAAAAGTGGCTTCCTCCTGCACCTATTTTTCTATGCTTTCATGGGTTTACCGGGAAAAGCTGACGGGTGGAGAATTCCATCCTGGATCCAGGGTCCAGCTCACAGTGAGTGATAATTGGCCATGGAACACATTTAACTGAATTAAAAATTCTTGCATTTTATTAATGTGTGCTGATTGCGATCTGAACGAAAGCTCCGCTGCTCCAGGGAGGCGGATTGCCCATGGTTTGGGCAAACTGCGGTGACCGGTAATCAAACCCTGGCCGACTGCTCAGCAGGCAGCTGGTGTGCTGTGATCAATAACTGAAGAAAGCAGACGCACAACAGCATGTATTTTCCCCAGATACCAGAGCAGCAGTAGTGACGATCAGAGGCACCAAATTTAGAAAAGGAAATGCGGAAACTACCCACTGCGAGAAATTATCCCCAAATGATCAATTGATTGACTGGTGGGTAGCAGTTCTCGATCTGTACACCGGATGGCCCCATCACCCAAAAGCTCGAAGTTGGGCAACGCCCAGGAATTGTTCACCCGGGATGGAACTAAAATGAGAGTCAGCGCTTCATTTTCTGAGGAACTAAAAATAGAACTTCGCATAGCTCGCAACAGTTGACAAATTGAATCTTTGATATAAAATGTTATTTTCAAGCAAGTGCGGTTGGTTTCTAAATTATGCCCAACCGTGGAAAAGCAATAAGAGGCCAATTCGCGACTCATCCCCGGTTGTCTTCCAGTCACACAATCCCACTCTATTTATAGTTATAGAGTCAAACAGCACGACGGAAAACCTTATGGAACAAACCAATGGAATGTTGGCCTCCATAACAAGAGGAGTTGAGTATAGGAGCAAAGAGGTCCTTCTGCAGTTGTACAGGGCCCTAGTGAGACCGCACCTGGAGTATTGTGTGCAGTTTTGTTCTCCAAATTTGAGGAAGGATATTCTTGCTATTGAGGGCGTGCAGCGTAGGTTTACTAGGTTAATTCCCGGAATGGCGGGACTGTCATATGTTGAAAGACTGGAGCGACTAGGCTTGTATACACTGGGATTTTGAAGGATGAGAGGAGATCTTATCGAAACGTATAAGATTATAAAGGGTTGGATACGTTAGAGGCAGGAAACATGTTCCCAATTTTGGGGGAGTCCAGAACAAGGGGCCACAGTTTAAGAATAAGGGGTAAGCCATTTAGAACTGAGATGAGGGGGAAAATTCAGCCAGAGAGTTGTGAATCTGTGGAATTCTCTGCCTCAGAAGGAAGTGGCCAATTCTCTGAATGCATTCAAGACAGAGCTAGATAGAGCTCTTAAGGATAGCGGAGTCAGGGGGTATGGGGAGAAGGCAGGAACGGGGTACTGATTGAGAATGATCAGCCAAGATCACATTGAATAGCGGCGCTGGCTCGAAGGGCCGAATGACCTCCTCCTTCCCCTATTGTCTATTGTCTATTGTCTATTGTCTTCCAGTCACACAATTCCACTTTATTTATAGTTATAGAGTCAAACAACACGACGGAAAACCTTATGGAACAAGCTGACTATGCCACGAAATAGTTCAGTTAGTTTAGTTCAGTGGGACTGAAGGCTGATAAATCCCCAGCTCCTGATGGTCTGCATCACGGAGTACTCAAGGAGATGGCTCTCGAAACCGTGGACGCATGGGTGATCATTTTCCAATGTTCAATAGACTCAGGATGAGTTCCTGTGGATAGGAGGGGAGCGAATGTTAACGTATTTTTCAAGAAAATTGCGAGAGAGAAAACGGGGAATTATAGATCATCGGTGTTGGAAAAGATGGTGGAGTCAATTATTAAAGAGGTAATAACGGCGCATTTGGATAGCAGTAAAAGGATTGGTCCAAGTCAGCATGGATTTCTGATGGGGAAATCCTGCTTGACTATCTTCTGAATTTCTTTCAGGATGTGACAAGTAAAATGGATGGAGAGCCAATGAATTTAGTGTATCTAGGCGTTCAGGAAGGCTTTGGTAAGTTCCCACACGGAGATTGGTGAGCAAGACTAGAGCACATGGTATTGGGTGTAGGGTATTGACATGGATAGATAATTGGTTTGCAGACAGGAAGCAAAGAGTAGGAATAAATGGGTCCCTTTCAGAATGGCAGGCACTGGCGAATGGAGTGCCGCAAGGATCGACGCAGGGGCGCAACTATTCACCATATATATTAATGATTTGGATGATGGAATTAGCAGTAACACTGGCAAGTTTGCAAATGACACAAATCTGGGTGGAGGTGTGAACTGTGAAGAGGATGTTAGGAGGTTGCAGGGTGATTTGGACAGGTTGAGTGAGTGGGCAGATGCATGGCAGATGCAGTATGACATAGATAAATGTGGGGTTATCCACTTTGGCGGCGAAAACAAATAGGGCAATTATTATCTCAATGGTGTCAGATTCGGGAAAAGGAAAGAACCAGGGGCCACGGTCTAAGAATAAAGGGGAAGCCATTTAAAACGGAGGTGCAAAAAAAAAAATCACCCAGATAGTTGTGACTTTATGGAATTCTCTGCCACAGAAGACAGTGGAGGCCAATTCACTGGATGCTTTTAAAAGTGAGTTGGACAGAGCTCTTGGGCCTAGCGGAATCAAGGGATATGGGGAGAAGGCAGGCACGGGGTACAGATTGTGGATGATCAGCCATGATCACAATGAATGACGATGCTGGATCGCAGGGCCAAATGGCCAGCTCCTGCACCTATTTATCTATGTTTCTATGTCTCTCATATCCGTTCACTAAGTGCCGTCCATTTAATCGACCGGGGCAATTCACAGCAACCATCGCGTCGGCGGTCCACATACCACACAAACCCAACACCAAGGTGGCAGCGGATGAATTATACTCGGTCATGAACTCTCTTTAACAACCAAACCATATGGTACTGTTCATCATTTTGCGATGAAGTCAACCAATCTAACCTCAGGAATGCACGGGTAACTAAAATCAACATCTCTCTCTCTCCACCAGCCCATCCCCCTCGGCAGGGCTTAAGCACTCTGGCCTACACGACCAGTAGGTATGCCTGCCGTTCCATTTGTCGCTCTCGTTGTCATCCGATCATTTATTGGTGGTGCTCCTGCTGGCATTCAGAAAGATTTAATAACGAAGCACCAACGAAAAGAGCAACACAGCAGTGGTCTGAGGAGACCGGGGGTCTCCATTAGGACTGCCCTCAGTCGATGAAGTGGAACTCTTATTAAGCTATTTGCTGTTTTACAGAGCGAAGGCACAGTAATCGGTCAGATTGGATAAGCGTTGGGGAACATTGAGTCGTAATATGAAGGCGAATTATCAGGAAATCAACTCAATCGAAGTCCGGGCTACATACAAAGACTGTGGCAAACGTCAAAAATGAGCAGTTAATGGACGACGAAACAAATCTGTCATCAAACAATACAAATCTTTCATTTCAAAGGAGAATACAGACGCTGTAATCTTGAATAAAGAGACATAACTCAGCGGGTCATGCAGCACACGTAGATGCAGCTGACGTAAGTTGAAGATTCGGGGCCATGAGACGGAGCACAAGGCATCAATGATTAGAAAGTTGGAAAGTAAATGATGGGGCCGAACAGTGACAACATGTGAATGTTCCTGTGTAGCATAGTGCGTGGCTGGGGATCAGAGTGAAGATGTTCCGTCTGCTTGTAAGGGAGGACTGGATGAAGCTCATGACGGAACAGATGGGGAGTGAAGAGACAGGTTCCACTGAATGGAATAGACAGAGAGCGGGTGGTGAACAGAGTGGCGTCACTTGGTGTTAAATGTTATCTGGGCATGTTGGGATCTGTTCTCGTCTGGGGTGGGAATCTACAATAAAGGGATCAGGAAAATGCACTTCCGTTTACAGGGCAACGGGTCATGAATGGAAATTCCATCCCCGATGCAAAGACGACATCACAGTGAATAATATTTGCCTATGGGATCCATTTTACTCCAGAACACCTTCCTGCATCATTTATAGGTTCAAGGTGAATGTGGAAAAGATTAGTAGGAACCTGATGGGTAACTTTTTCACGCAAAGGATGGTGGATGTATGGAACAAGCTGCCAGAGGAGGTCGTTGAGGCAGGGACTGTCCAAACATGTAAGAAGCAGTTAGACAAGTACATGGATCGGACAGATTTGGAGGCATATGGGCCAAACGCGTCCAGGTGGGAGTCGTGTAGCTGGAACATGTTGGCCGGTGTGGGCAAGTTGGGCCGAATGGCCTGTTTCCACTCTGTATCATTCTATGACTCTATGAGTCTATGCATGAATTGCTATCGGAATTAAGTATCTGTGCTCTCTGAAGGCAGATTTCCCGTGCATTTGGAATGATGCGGTGATCAGAATCGAACCCCGACCACCTGCTCGGGATGCAACTGGTGAGGCACAGTTGCCGATTGATGAAAGGAGACGCACAATAGCACAGTGTTTCCCCCGGAGCGGGAGCCGGAATAATGACAATCTAATGCAAAAACTCAGGAAACATAAAATCGGGATATATGCGAGGATTTCCCACGGAATGATATCGCGCGTCCGGACACCTTGAGACCAGCAGTCCGCGGTCTGTCGAGGGATGTGTTCGGTTTCATCAGGAAATGCACGTGACGGCTGTTTTACAATAGAGACATTTAGGTCTCGTCCTAATCAGAAGCCTTGGATGAAAAGGGAGATTCACACTTGGTTAATGTCCTGATCTGAGGCTTTGAAACAAGATGCTCCTGAACGGAACACGAAGGACAAGTGTGATCTCCGCAAGTCAAACAGGGATAAGAGGATTCCAAATCAGGCTGGGCGCTTAATTCAAGCAAGCGGATACCTGGCGACTGCATTGGCTTTGATGACCACCACGGTTTACGAGCCGACCAATGCATCTCTACTGTTGGATAACCGCTTTGAACATTGTTTCGATGGTTCTGTCTAATACGTCCCGATGGCAGAGATCATAAAGCATGGAGACATATAGCGCGGAAACAGGCCCAACATCCACGTGTCGATTAAAATGAACCATCTGGTCTAATTCGGTTTGCCCATATCCCCGAAAACCTTTCCAAACCGTGTACCCGTCCAAATGTCCTTCACATTGTGTGTGCCTCAGCATATTTCTGGGCAGGTCGTTTCACATTTCCTGAACACTCTGAATAAAATAGTTGCCCCTCACGTTTATATGAAACATTAACACCTCTCACCTTAAACCCATGTCCTATCGTGCTTGATTTTCCTACCCTGTTAAATAGACTGTGCATTCACTCCATTTATTCCCCTCATACCCATTTCGCCTGTAGAGGTCACCTCTCGGGCCCCTGTGCTCCTGATTGATTACCAGCGGGAAAGACAGCCAGATAGCGTGTTAGCTTTCTAGATAGCGTGTTAGCTTTCTAGATAGCCAAATCCCTGCATTGCTAGATAGCTTGAACGCTAGACAGATGGATGGTGTGATAGTGTGATAGCTGGATCTCTGCATAGCAAAAATAGTTAGTTAGTTAGTTGCGTAGGCAGCTCTTTGTGGAGTGCGGTCTCTCGCTCGCTCGCTCTCGGAGGGGGGGGGGGGGGGTGAAAGGGAGAACGAGAGAGACCTATTTCGATCTAGCTAGATAGCTCATTAATCGCTATAAATCTCTCTTGCGATCTGGCTCGTGAGCTATCTACTGGTATAGCTGGCTAGATGCCTAGCGCACTAGCCATCTAGCAAAGCTCCATCAAGCTAAACCGCTATGTGGCCGCCAACGCTGCTGGCTAACAATTTAGGTATCTAGTTATCTATCTCTCTAGCCCTCAGGCATGTTAGTCACCTAGCTATGTTGCTACCAAAATAGTTAGCTCTTTACCTATCAATCAAGCTATCTCGAGTTGGATTGCTAGACTGCCAGACAGCGTGTGAGCTATCTCGATAGCAAGGTAGCGAACTACCTAGATAGCTATCTACATGCAATGCTAGACAGCTAGAAAGCTGGATATCTGTATATCAGCTATCAGCGAGATAGCTGGAGATATTGATAGTAAATAGGTAGCTCTCTATCTAGGCAGCTATTTGAGGGGTGCGCGCTCTCTCTCTCATCCTCTGTGGGCCACGTGAGAGAGGGAGAACTTGTTGAGTGGGAACGATAGGCGAGCCATGATAGAATGCAGGAGTGGACTCGATGGGCCTTAGTGCACTAACTCTGCTGCTAAGACTTTTGTACCAGTGTTCTTTTTTAACAGTGCACTGCAGCATCCTCACACAGCGCATCCCAGTGGATGTACAGTGGCAATAGACTGTCACATCGCTCTCCCGTGGATGAACATCAGCAGCACACTGCAGCATCCTCACACAGCGCACCCCAGTGGATGTACAGTGGCAATATACTGTCATGGCGCCCTCCCCTGGATGAACATCAGCAGCACACTGCAACATCCACACACAGCGCACCTCTGTGCATGTACAGTGGGAATATACTGTCACAGCGTCCTCCCCTGGACGAACATCAGCGGCACACTGCAACATCGAGGCACAACAGCCCTCACCGTCTGTCCAAGATAAGTGCATCGCAGCATCAGCATTGCTTATGATGGACCTTGAGTTGCCAATGCGAAACACACAAATCGTGGTAGTACGTTTAGAATAATAAATAAGCCACGTAGAATGCTTGCTATCGTTGACCGAGTCATTGAATATGAGTCAGATGTCAATATTCAACTTTAGAGAACTTTACTTCGGCCGCTTTTGCAGCATTGTGTACAGTTATGTTCGCTCTCGTACACAAAGGATATGGGCGCTTCGGAAATCGTGTTCAAGACGTTTACAAGAACATCGCCTGCAGCGTATGAACAACCAGACGTTGGACTGATTCATCGGAGTTCGGGCAGTAACCTGATAGATCGATAGCAAATTATGAGAGGCAAAGATATGGTAAACAGTCAGAACATTCCTCTCAAGATGGAAATATCAAGTATTGAAGGCCACCCCTTTATGGTGAAAGGGATGAAGTTTAAACGAGGTGTACGGGGAAAGCAAGGGGCAGTGTGTGCATCGAAGGTCGGCATTGGGTGATAAGGAACAGGAGTAGAATTAGACCATTCGGCCAATCGTCTTATACGCCAATCTTTTTCCCTCCAAACCCCATTCTCCTGCCTTCTCCCCATAACTTCTGATACCTGTATTAATCAAGAATCTTTCTGTCTACGCCTTTAAATATCCATTGACGTGACCTACACAGCCTGTTGTGGCAAATAATTCCACAAATTCATCACCTTCTGACTAAATAAATTTCTGATCATCTTCAAAAGAGAACGTAGATTAATTCTGTGGAAATGGTCTCTTGTCCGAGACGCTCCCACAAGTGGACATATACTTTCTACATACTTTCTACATCCACTGGATCTAAACCATTCACATATCTGTATGTTTCAATGAGGTCCACCCTCATATTTCTAAACTCCGAGTGCAAGCCGGGAGCCGACAAACGCTCGCCACAGGTTAACTTATTGCTGGGATCATTCTTGTAAACCTCCTCTGGAACCTCTCCAGAGCCAGCACACCTTTCCTCTGATATGGTGCCCAGAATTGCTCACAATATTCCAAATGCGGCCTTCCCAGCGCTTTGTATATCCTCAACATTACATATTCTGTGTACAAGTCCTCTTGAAATAAATGCAAGCAATGAGTTTGCTTCCATTAGACAATAGACAATAGACAATAGACAATAGACAATAGGCGCAGGAGCAGGCCATTCGGCCCTTCGAGCCAGCACCACCATTCCATGTGATCATGGCTGATCATTCTCACCGATTCAACTTGCAGATAAACATTTTGGGAATCCTTAACAAGCACTCCCAAGTCCCTTTGCACTTCCGATTTATGGATTATTTCCCCACTTAGACAATAGTCTACGCCATTATTCCTACTACCAAAATGCAGTACTCCGCACTTTGCTACACTATATTCCATCTGCCACTTCTCTACCCATTCCCCCAACATGTCCAATTCCTTCTGCGGCGTCCATGCTTTCTCTAAACCTCATGCCCTTCCACCTCTTTTCGTAACATCCGCAAACTTGGCCACAAAGCCTTCAATCCCCTCGTCCAAATCATAATATAAAACGTGGAGTAGCGTGCAAACACCGATCCTTGAAGATCTCCACTAGTTACTGTTAGCCAACGAGAAAAAAATCCCCCTTTATTGCCACCCTTTGTCTTCTGCCATCCAGCCAACCAGTTATCCATGCTGGTATCTGCCTTTTGACACCATGGGCTCTCATCTTCCTAAGCAGCCATCTTGTGACACCTGGTCAAAGGCTTTCTGAAAATCAAAGTAAACAACATCTACAGTCTCTCCTTCGTCTGCCTTGCTATTTACTTCTTCAAATAATTCCAGCAAATTTATCAAACACGACCTCCCATTCACAAAGCCATGCATACTTCTGCCTATTTCACCGTGCACATAAATACTCTGTCACATCATCCTGTATAACGGGTCCTAAAATCTTACCACCCACTCCACTGGTGTTGGAGGCAGATACAATAGTGATATTTAAGACAAGTTCAGTTTTTCAGGTAATGAAGGGATATACATTGTGAGCAGGCAGGTAAGGTTGGTCGTCTCATGTTCGGCACAGCTATTATTAGCCGAAAGTCCTGCCGTGCCTTGTACTTCGTGTAGGAAAGAAATGCAGATGCTGGTTTAAATGGAAGGTAGACACAAAATGCTGGTGTAACTCAACGAGACAGGCAGCATCTCTGGAGAGAAAGAATGGGTGACGTTTCGGGTCGAGACTCTTCTTTAGACTGATGTCGGAGAGGTCGGCAGGAAAGAGATAGAATGTTGTCGGAGACCGTGGGACTGGTGTGAGAGCTGGGAAGGAGGAGGGGTGGAGAGAGAGGGGAAGCAAGGGCTAATTAAAGTTAGAGAAATCAATGTTCATATCGCTGGTATGTTAGCTGCCCAAGCGAAGTATGAGGTGCTGTTCCTCCAATTTGCGCTGGGCATCACTCTGACAATGGAGGATGCCCAGGACAGAAAGTTCAGATTGGGAATGGGGGAGCGTGGGTGAGTTAAAGTGCTGAGCAACCTGGAGATCAGGTAGGACTGTGTGGGACTGTTCAGCGAAACATTCGCCGAGCTTGCGCTTTGTCTCGCCGATATCACTCCAGCAGTACTATCCCACAGTATACCGTTATACCAGTACTACCCCACAGTGCGTCACTCCATCAGTACTATCCAACAGTATACCATTACACCAGTACTACCCTACAGTGCGTCACTCCATCAGTACTATCCAACAGTATACCATTACACCAGTACTACCCTACAGTGCGTCACTCGATCAGTACTACCGCAGAGTGTCACTACCAATTCCATCCCACATTATGTCATAACAATAGTAATACCGCATAGTGTGTCACTCCATCAGTACTACCCCAGAATGTGCCATTACATCAATAATACCCTACGTTAGGTCACTCATCAATACTACTTCACAGTCTGCCACTCCATCAGTACTACATGTTACTCCATCAGTAGAACCCAAGAGCGTGTCACTCTAATCAGTACAACCCCACAGTATGTTATTCCATCATTTCTGCCCCACTGTCAGTGCTACCTTAGGTATGTAATTTCATCCGTACTACCCACAGCTTTTCCCCTTCAGTAATACCATCGATTGTGTCACTCCATCAGTGCTACCCCGAAATGTACCAGTCCTTCAGTACTACCCCACAGGATGTTAATCCATCAATACTATCCCACAGCGTGTCACTCCATCAGTACTACCATATCGTCTGTTACTCCATCATTACTGCATCACAACATGTCATTCATTCGGAACTATCCCATGGAATGCCATTGCATCAATATTACTAAATGGATAGTCATTCCATCAGTACTAACCCACAGTTTGTCATTCGATCAGTTCTCCCCCTCAATGTGTCACTCCATCAGAACTACCCAATAATGTTTCATTACATCAGTAGTACCCCATTTAGTTTCACACCATTAATACTATCCCACAGTGTGCCACGACATCAGTACTACCATATCGTTTGTTCCTCCATCAGTACTACCGCACATTGTGTCACTCCATGAGTTATACACAAAAATATTTTACTCCATCAGTGCCCGCCCACAGTTTGTCACTTCACTAGTACAACCCCAAAGTGTATTGCTCCATCTGTGCTGCCCACATTGTGTCACTCCATCAACACTGCCCCACTGGTTATCACTCCATCAATACAAGCCTACAGTGTGTTTGACGATCATTACTACAACACACTATGTCACTCCATCAGTACAACCCTAGAGCGTGACACTTCATCGGTACTACCACACTGTATACCATTCCATCAACACACACCCACAGTGCTTTTCAACATCAGTACCACGTTGTGTATCATTCCATTAGTACTAACGCACAGGGTGTCACTCTATCAGTTCTATGCAACGGTGTGTCACTCCATCAGTACTACACAATGAGTCCTTCCATCAGTACTACCCCACAGTGTTTCAATCCACCAGTATTACCCTGGAATATGTCTCTCCAACAGTGCTACACGGCAGGGTGTCACTCAATCAGTACTATCCCACAGTATGCCATTGCATCAGAACTGCCACATAGTGTGTCACTCCATCAGTACTACCTCAAAGTGTGTCACTCCACCAGCACTACCCACAGTGTGCCACTGCATCAGTACTAAAATATTGTTTGTTACTCCTTTTGTACTAACCTACATTGTGCCACTCCACCAGTGCCTCCCCACAGAGCGTCGCACCATCAGTAATATCACTCGGGTTATCTTCGCATCAGTACTACGGCAACGTGTGTCACTCCATCAGTACAATCCAGTGATTATCACTCCATCCGTATACCACGAAGCGTGTCACTCCACCAGTACTACCGCACAGTGTCAACCTATCAGTACTTCCTCGCAGTGTCACTCCATCAGTATTCCCCACAGTGTGTCACTCCATCAGTCCTACCTCACTTTGTCACTACAACAGTAATTCCCCACAGTTTCACTCTATTAGTATTTCCCCACAATATCTCACTCCATTAGTACTACCCGATGTTTATCATTCAATCAGGACTATCCCAGTGTGTCACCCCATAAGTGCTGCCACAAATTGTGTCACTCCATCAGTATTGCCGCTCAGTTTGTCACTGCATTAGTACTACACCACAGTTTGTTATCACAATAGTACTACCGCTGAGTGTGTCACTCCGTCGGTGAAACCGCGCAGTGTCTCACTGCATTAATACAACTCCATGGTGTTGCACTACATCGGTACTGCACAACATCATGTCACTCCAGTGCAACCCTAGAACGTATCACTCCATCAGTGCTACCCGCAGTATCTTCTTCCATCAGTAATCCCCAAAGTGCTTCACAATATCAGGACTACCTCAAATCTGCCATTCCATCCGCAATACCCCACAGTGTGCTAACCCATCGCAGCGACTCCATAGTGTGTAATTCCATCACTATTTCACCACAGTTTTTCATCGCAACAGTACTACCGCAGAGCGTGTCAGTCCATCAGTATTACTGCGTCACTCCAACAGAATCTGCTATTACATCCGTGCTACCCCACAGTGTGTCATTCCATCAATACACCTCCACAGTACGTCATTACACCAGTACTACTCCACAGTGTTACACTCCATCAGTACAACACTGGAGCGTGTCACTCCATCAGTACTACCCTACAATATGTTATTCCATCAGTATTACACCACAGTGATGCATTCCACAGTACTGCCTTAAGCTTGTTATTCCATTTTGTACAACCACACGGACTCATTCAATTAGTTTTACCCATCAGTGTAACTCTCCATCTGTACTGCCCACCGTCAGTCCTTACCATTCCACAATGTGCAACCCGACAGTACCACCAAAGATTGGGTCAATACTTCAGTACTAGCCCACTGTGCGTCATTCTGTCCGCACTACCCCCAGTGTGTCATTCAATCAGCACTACACCGAAGTATCTCACCCCGTCAGTACAACCGCGCAGTGTGTCCGTCCATCAGTAATACGCACCGTGTGTCACTCCATCAGTACTGCTCCACAGCGTGTCACTCCATCAGTTTTACCCCACGGGATGTAGTTGCACACTGAAGTAGTACTGACGGAGTGACAAACTGCGTGGTAGTACTGATGCAATAACCTCACAATTTGTCACTAAATCAGTGCTATTCCACTGTGTGTCACTCCGTCAGTACTACTCCGCAGTTTGTCATAACAACAGTACTACACATTGTGCCACTCCATGAGCATTACCCGTAGTGTGTCACTGCATCAGTAGAGCCCCACGATGTATCATTCCATCAGAACAACTGCAAAGTGTGTCACTTCATCAGTACTACTGCAAATTTTGTCACTCCATCTGTACTAAACCACAGTATGTTAATCCACTCGTACTGCATCAACTGGGGTCACTCCATCAGTACTACAGCGCATTGTGTCACTCCATCAGTACTACCCCACATTGTGTCACTCCATCAGTACTACCCCACATTGTGTCACTCCATCAGTACTGCCCCACATTGTGTCACTCCATCAGTACTACCCCACATTGTGTCACTCCATCAGTGCACTGCCCAGTGCGTCACTCCATCAGTACTACTGCGCAGTAGTTCATTATGCTGCTGGCCTTGCCGAGGCAGCGTGGTTTATAAATTGAGTCAATATAATGGAGGTTGCTTTGTGTGATGGTCTAGACAATTCGCAGCAATTTCTGACGTTATGGTATGGAGCTGTTCCCAAACCAAGCTGTGATGCATCTTGATAAAATACTTTCTATGCTGTATCTGTAGATGTTGGTGAGAGTTGTAGAGGGCACGCCGAACTAGCTAAGCCTGCCAAGGACATGGATGGGTGAAGTTCGGTTCGAGACCCTTCTTCAGACTGATTCTGGTGGGAAGCTGGAGAAGGCTGGAACAGCAGGACAACCGAGTTGAATGATGAGTGGGTGAATACCGTTTTCATAGTTAGGTGGTTGAGACCAGAGGTTAGAAGATAAAAGTTGCGAGATAAGGATTGAGCAGGTTGAAAATATAAAGAGAGATGAGGGAATATCGGTTGAAGGTGAGGTGGAGGGGATGAACAGGTGCGAGTCCGCGTGAAGAAAGAGAAAGAGCGAAGGAAAAGCGGGAAGTTGCACGTTAGTTACCTGGCATTTGCTAATGTTCATACCATTAGGTTGCAAGGTTCCCAAGCGGACTATGAAGTGGCGTTCTTTCTGTTTTAATGTAACCTCTCTGGCACTGGTGGAGGCCCAGGACAGAAAGGTCAGTGTGCGAGGGGGAGTTACAATGGTTTGCAACGGGGAGATACGGCGAGCCTTAGCAGAACGAGGGTAAGTGTTCGACAAAACGGTCGCCGAGTCTCCATTTCACCACGCCGATGTAAAGGAGGCCATATCTGGAACACCACATGCAGTAGATGAGATTAGAGGTGGTGCAGGTGAACATCTGTCGCAACTGGTAGGGCTATTGAAGTGTGAGGAAACGGGGTAGAGAGACATCCCATGGTGGCTAGCCGTTTTAACCGCACTTCCCAAGAAAGGCCTTGGAGAGAGAAGTGAGGGCGAGCTGGAGGAGTGTTGCGGAAAAGAGAGAGACAGATAGGGAGTACAGTGATGAAAGGAAGAGATAGCGGAGAAGACGAAAGAAGAGATGGAGGGAGAGTTAAGTAACAAAGGGAGAGTGGGAACATGAAAAGAGAGCGGAGTTCAGATCGCGTGGGTTGGCAAAACTGAGCGATGGAAGGGTCAGATAGATAGAAAGAAACGGAGGGATAAATGCAATGGGAGTGAGAAGGAGGGGGGGTTAGGAGAGAGAGGTTGACAGAGAGATGGCGGAGCTGAGAGTAAGAATAGAGATGGTAGGAGAGAGTGATAGTTCAGAGAGAGCGACAGCAGTAAGGATGGAGGGAGAGACAAAGGGAGGAGGGAGAGAGAAAGGGGGGGAGGGAGAGAGAAAGGGAGGAGGGAGAGAGAAAGGGAGGAGGGAGATGTGCCGGATCATTCGCTGTTTTATTTGGGTTTCGGACAATTCTGAAGCCACAATATTTCTGTTCTCTGAGTGTCGTGAGTCTTTGGGTCGTTCCTCCTCAGAGGTGACGAAGGCAGAGAATGTTATTGTCCCGGCGCAAAATCAGCCCCACCGCAGGCGAGCAAGGAGTGAATGGTTACCGGCCTCGCCGGGAGTGTGGGGGTGAGGTTGCAGTCAGTTAAGCCGCGATCATATTGAGAGGTGAAGCAGAGTGGAGGGGCCACTTTAGTGCGAGGTGATCTGTTGATCTAATTCCTCAACCTGTGGACAAATGTCGCCCAGTCCACCTTCAAACTGGGCACCAGAAGCATTGAGAGTGTCCCTGCAATTTGGGATTGCCTTAGTGAGTGAAGCGGATTGAAGGAAATCAGACAAACAACACGAGGCGGAGAGTTGGACCTGATGGAGTTTGAAACAATATTCCCTTTGCTGGAACAATGCCGCTCCCAATTTCCATCCCCCAGTATCGCCACAATTCCCACTCTTTGGAGTTTCTCAATCAATTCCCTGAATAAATCATGACCTGTCTCAGCAGGGATTTCACTTGGCTGATGTCATCTGTTTGCGAATAATTTCAAAATCTCTATTTTTAAACTCTGCTAAAACTTTACGGTCCCGGTGGTACGGAAAATGATATAAAATCTCCGGGAATGTTCTGCCCCAGCATTTCATTCCGAGAGATTACCGGTAGCTCACGGGGACACGTCGCTGGGTAGAGAACATGTGGGGAAAGTTTTTGGAATATTACGCCGTGGAGAAAATCTTGTACGTGATCATTGCTGCCGTTGGAGTCCCTGGTAAGTGAGCAGAACAATTCAAGTTTTAAAACTCCGTCTGTTAACCGGTGTTGACCTGATTCTGATCGTGTTACAATATTCCCAACTGATGGACGTTGTACAAGAATATGTGAAGTACATCAATCCTCTCAGTGAAATATCTTTGAATTAACGCTGTGATTTTTCTCATTTTCAGACAGCCGAAACTAACCCTCTCTTTCTCCCACTGCCGGGACCCACTAGAATGTTGTTCATGCCTTCAGTGGGAACTTGCCCAGGGTTGTCCCAGTGCTCGGGACAGGCAGCTCTCCGGGACGGTGTGACTGGGAAGGGGTTTACATTGTGAAGTTCACTGTGTCTGAGTTATTGATCAGAGTGAACACCCGCTCCTGTGGACAAGTCTCACTGTGGATTCTGTCACAGTCGGATTCCACCACCTATTGGTCAATAATTGGATCGATTTCCTGAACCAGTGGCCGCGAATCTACCGGCGTGTGTTGTTACCGCACTGAGCTCAGTGTGGAATGAATCCATTAACGGAGCCACTCTGCTGCCGGATCCTAAGTTGTCCCTGCCTTCCCTCTGGAACCCTTCTCGTCCCCATCAGATGCCGAGTTCCCAGAGCCCTGGTTAAACGCGGCCGATCACGGTTAAGTCTGTGAAACCGGCCCCATGAGAGACTGTGAGCGGCGTTAACTGTAGACAGGACCATTCCGCCTATTGTAGCGGGCGGCTGCTCGTTCCCTCCCCGCCCTTTACCCCGCCCGTCGCCTTATCTCCTCTCCACTGAAGCAGGCAGGTCGGGCACATTCGGAGCCGGGTTTGACATTGTTAAACCTGCAGCCGCGCACGGACTCCAACACTCCTGATCTTCAGCTGAAAGTGGAGCCGGTGTTCAGCCCCGGAGACCGTGTTCAGTAATGCCCAGTGTCCGCTCCCCTTCTCTTTCCGCAGTGAATTTAGTGGCGATTGTGATCCTGTCCCGGGGAAAGTGCGGCCTCTCCACCTGCACCACTCGCTACCTGGTGGCCATGGCAGCGGCCGATCTACTCACCCTGATCACAGAGGTCATTTTGGTTCAGATCCGATACCATTACTTTTATTGGAGTTTCGTGTCCATCACCCCTGTGTGCAGTGTTAACGAAGTACTGAGCTATTCAGCTACAGAATGTTCTGTCTGGTTCACCGTCACTTTCACCTTTGATCGCTTTGTCGCCATTTGTTGCCAGAAGCTGAAAACTGAATATTGCACCGGGAAAACTGCGGCTGCGGTTCTCGCAACAGCCGGCGTTCTGCTGTGTCTGAAAAACGTTCCCCGCTACTTCACACACGAACCCCTGACAACCATCGACAATGTCCCGTGGGGCTGTGACCTGGTGGACAGTGTTTACACTGACCCCGCGTGGGTGGCATTTGACTGGATCGACACGGTTTTAACTCCGTTCCTCCCTTTCGCTGTGATCCTGTTGCTCAACGCTCTGACAGTCCGGCACATTTTAGTGGCCAAGTCGGGTCCGTCAGGGGCTGAGGGGTGAGAGCAAGGGGGAGAAGCGCAGTGACCCGCAGATGGAGAGCAGGAGGAGGTCTGTGGTTTTACTCTTCACCATCTCCGGCAGCTTCATCCTCCTGTGGCTGACATATGTTGTAAACTTCGTCTATTATCAGATCACAGGGACTGGGAATGATGGGAATGATTCCCAATATATCTTTAACTACGTCGGGTTTTTGCTGAGGAATCTCAGCTGCTGCACCAACACATTTATTTACGCGGCGACCCAGTCCAAATTCAGGGGGCAGGTGAAGAGCGCGGTGAAATATCCGCTCAACTCAGCGCTGCGGCTCATTAATAAACCCGCGCCCTGAGCGCATCCCAGAGGGCGGCCGCAGTCTCTCCGCTCCGGGCTCCGGCTCCTCACATTCACCGCCGCATCTTCCAGCTGTCAGTCCCGGGCGGATGATCCCATCGGCGGCCCCTCTCCGGGACCCCCAGCCCCTCACATTCACCCAATCGCCCCGTTGCTCAAAGATGCAGTTAAGCAGAAA
>NC_135995.1:8088791-8109953 GCF_053455715.1 Rhinoraja longicauda
TCTGCATCTAGTCTACCCAATCCCTTAATAATTTTATGTTTTTATTAGCTCAGTCCGCCTTAACCAACCTGATCTCCAGGTGGCTTAGCACGTCAACTACCCCTCCCACTCCCAGTCTGACCTTTCTGTCATGGGCCTCCTCCAGTTCCATAGTGAGGCCCATCGGAAATTGGAGGAACAGCACCTCATATTTCGCTTGGGCAGCTTGCAGCCCAGCGGTATGAACATTGACTTCTCCAACTTTAGATAGTTCCTCTGTCCCTCTCTTCCACACCCCTTCCCAGTTCTCCTTCTATCTTCCTGTCTCCACCTATATCCTTCCTTTGTCCCGCCCTTCTGACATCAGTCTGAAGAAGGGTCTCGACCCGAAACGTCACGCATTCATTCTATCCTGAGATGCTGCCTGACCTGCTGCGTTACTCCAGCATTTTCTGAAATAAATACCTTCGATTTGTACCAGCATATGCAGTTATATTCTTACACTTATGTTTCTATTAGATCGTAAGATCAGTGATAATGTCACTGCTTCTCCAAACCCATCATTGACCACACTGATAATATCATTACTTATCATGACCCATCACTGACCACACTGATAATGTCACTGCTTATCCAGACCCATCAGTGACCACACTGACAATGTCACTGCTTATCCAGACCCATCACTGACCACACTGATAATGTCACTGCTTATCCAAACCCATCACTGACCACACTGATAATGTCACTGCTTATCCAAACCCTTCACTGACCACACTGATAATGTCACTGCTTATCCAGACCCATTACCTACTTCACTGAAATCACACACATGTAGTTTATGTGAATCATCCATTCCAAGGACATCTCACATAACAACCAGTCCCAGTTCCGTCGCACAATGCTCAGATATATTTTCACCAGTGAAACCATTGACAACATTGGCCTCGTGCTGAGCCACTGTAGATGATTGGACATGTATGCAGGTTACCGATCAATGGCTAACCATTCAACAGAACTGCTAACTGTTGATGTTTTAAAAAAGTATAATTTACATGATTTGTCTTGAAGTGGATGATCAGCCATGATCACAATGAATTGCGGTGCTAGCTCGAAGGCCATAATGGCCTCCTCCTGCACCTATTTTCTATGTTTCTATGTTTCTATATTTCTAAGTGAATCTGATCTCCGATCCCAGGACAGAGATCCATGGACAGGTGTGGAATATCTTACTGCACTATTTGTGCACACACCCTCCAGTTATAGAGATATGGAGTCAGAGAATCTTACAGAGGCTTCGGCCCAGCCTGCCCACACCGGCCAACATGTCACCTCCACACTAGTCCCACCTGCCTGCGATCGGCACATTTTCCTATCAATGGCTTATCCATGCACCTGTCTAAATGTTCCTTAAAGGTTGCGAGAGTACTTTTGTGTTAGCACCATTATTTCGTACATTTTATAGTGAGTAATTTTAGTACCTATGTACCGCAAAGTACCTTTTATAGTTAGCTTTTTGAAGACGTGACCAAAAAGGTCGATCAGGTCAGAGCTGTAGATGTTGTATACATGGACATCAGCATAGTATTCGAGAAGGTTCCTAGTGGTAGCCTGCTCTTGAAGGACAGATCGCATGAGATTCAAGGAGAGATAGCTTAATGGATAGCACATTGGCTTCATGGAAGGAAGCAGAGGGTTATGGTGGAAGGTTGCTTCTCGGACTGGACCCCAGTGATTAGTGTCGTGCCTCAGGGTTCGATGCTGGGCCAGTTACTGTTTGTCGACTATATCAAAGATTTGGATGAGAAAACACAGCAGCAAGTCTGCAGATGATACAAAAGTAGGTTGTTTTGCAGAAACCAGTGAAGATGGTTGTAATGAAGTGTAATAGGATCTTGACCGATTAGCCAAGTGTACCGAGGAATGGTTGATGCAATTTAATGCAGATAAATGTGAGAAACATAGAAACATAGAAAATAGGTGTAGACGGAGGCCATTTGGCCCTTCGAGGCAGCAGCGCCATTCATTGTGATCATGGCTGACCATCCACATTCAGTTACCCGTGCCTGCCTTCTTCACAAATTGCTTGATTCCGCTAGCCCCTAGAGCCCTATCTAACTCCCTTTTAAATTCATCCAGTGTATTGGCCTCCACTGCCTTCTGTAGCAGAGAATTCCACAAAATTCACAACGCTCTGGGTGAAGAGGTTTTTCTCACCTCAGCTTTAAATGCCCCCCCCCCCCACTTTATTCCTAGACTGTCGACCCTGGTTCTGGACTCCCCCAACATCGGGAACATCTTTCCTGCATCTAGCTTCTCCAGACCTTTTATTATTTTATACGTTGCTATAAGATCCCCTCTCATACTTCTAAATTCCAGCGAAAAGAAGTCCAGTCTTTCCTATCTTTCCTCATGTGACGGTCCGGCCATCCCAGGGATTCATCTAGTA
This sequence comes from Rhinoraja longicauda, assembly GCF_053455715.1. Taxonomy (NCBI): domain Eukaryota; kingdom Metazoa; phylum Chordata; class Chondrichthyes; order Rajiformes; family Arhynchobatidae; genus Rhinoraja; species Rhinoraja longicauda. The sequence continues at coordinate 8,091,220 of NC_135995.1, forward strand.
AAACTACTCTGCCCTGCCTCAATCGCAAGGGTGTTCGTCCTCAAATTAGGAGACCAAAACTGCACACAATATTCCAGATGTAGTCTCACCACTGACCTATACAAATTGAAAAGGTCCTCTTTACTCCTATAGTCCAATCAAATTATAGTATTGCAATGTGAGATATTGCATTTTGAGAAATCTATCAAGGGCAGGACCGACACAGTGAATGGTAGGGCTCTGGGTAGTGTTGTAGGGCAGAGGGATCTAGGAGTGCAGGTGCACAGTTCCTTGAAGGCGGAGTCACAGGTAGATCTGGTGGTCAAAAAGGCTTTTGGCACATTGGTCTTTATCAGCCAGTGTATTGAGTATGGATGTTGGGAGGTCATGTTGCAGTAATATAAGACCTTCGTGAGACTGCATTGGGATATTATGTTCTGTTCTGGGTACCATGCTATAGGAAGGATGCTGCCAAACTGGAAACTTTACAGGTACATTTTACGAGGATGATTCCTGTGTCTGACCTGTAGGAAGAGGTTGAGTAGGCTGGGACTCCATTCCTTGGAGCGCAAGAGGAAGAGGGGTGATCTTATTTAGGTGTATTTGGTCATGAGAGGAATTGATCGGGTAGATGCACAGAGTCTCTTGCCCTGAGCGGGAAAATCGAGCTCCAGAGGACATAAGTTTAAAGTGATTAAGAAAAGATTTGATTGGAATCGGCGGGGTAACTTTTTCACACAAAGGGTGATGGATGTATGGAACAAGCTGCCAGAGGACGTAGTTGAGGCAGGGACAATCCCAACATTTAAGAAATAGTTAGACAGGTACATGAATAAGACTGGTTTGGAGGGATATGGATGAAACGCAGGCAGGTGGGAGCAGGGACATGTTGGACGATGTGGGCAAGTTGGGCCGAAGGACCTGTTTCCACAACATATCACTCTATGATAATGAGTACCGGCCTGAAAAACCTCCTCTGGCAACTCGTTCCATACACTCATCACACTTTGTGTGAAAAATTACCCCTCAGGTTCCGATTAAACCCCCCCCCCCTTCTGAAACCTCTGTTCCCTGGTTCTTGCTTCCCCTAGTCTGTGCGTCTGCCAGGTGTATCCCTTTCATTATTTTGTTCACCTCTAAAAGATCATCCCAGATAATCCTGTGCACCAAGGAATAAAGTACCAGCCTGCTGAATCTATGTCTGTAGATCAGGCCCTGCAGTCCTGGCAACATCCTCCTAAATCTGCTCTGCACGCTTTCCAGATTGACACCATTTTACCGATACTATGGTGCCCAACTCTGAACAGAATAATCTAAATACGGCCTCACCAACGTCTTATACAACTGCAACATGACCTCCCAACTTCAAAACTCAATGCTCTCGCTGATGAAGGCCAATGTGCCAAAACCCTTTTTGACCACACTGTTTACCTGTGACGCTACCATCAACGCACTGTGTACCTGTCATGCTAGATCCCTCTACTCTACAGTTAATGCATCTTTTGTTCTCGGTTCCAGCTCATCGGGACTGACACCCTTGAATTCACTGATGGTTTCACTTCCAATCTGCGTCTGATTCTGAACAAACCTGCACTGCAGCTGAACATGAAAATAAAGAAAAATCAAGACTTAACTGCTCCTCCACGTGCAGCGGCCTCCTCAGTTGTACTTCAAATATCGACGAGGCCCTTTTGTGTAGTTCTGGTCACCATATCATGGAAATGATGTCCTATTGCCAGAGACAGTGCGGAACAGATTCACCAGGATTTAATCTGGTTGGTGTCAAGTTAGGAACAGGGGACGTACAACGAGATCTGGGTGTCCTAGTGCATCAGTCATTGAAAGGAAGCATGCAGGTACAGCAGACAGCGAAGAAAGCCAATGGAATGTTGGCCTTCATAACAAGAGGAGTTGAGTATAGGAGCAAAGAGGTCCTTCTGCAGTTGTACAGGGCCCTAGTGAGACCGCACCTGGAGTACTGTGTGCAGTTTTGGTCTCCAAATTTGAGGAAGGATATTCTTGCCAATGAGGGCGAGTAGCGTAGGTTTACTAGGTTAATTCCCGTAATGGCGGGACCGTCATATGTTGAAAGACTGGAGCGACTAGGCTTGTATACACTGGAATTTAGAAGCATGAGAGGAGATCTTATCGAAACGTATAAGATTATTAAGGGGTTGGTCACGTTAGAGGCAGGAAACATGTTCCCAATGTTGGGGGAGTCCAGAACAAGGGGCCACATTTTAAAAATAAGGGGTAGACCATTTAGAACTGAGATGAGGAAAAACTTTTTCAGTCAGAGAGTTGTGAATCTATTGAATTCTCTGCCTCAGAAGGCAGTGGAGGCCAATTCTCTGAATGCATTCAAGAGAGAGCTAGATAGAGCTCTTAAGGATAGCGGAGTCAGCGGGTATGGGGAGAAGGCAGGGACGGGGTACTGATTGAGAATGATCACATTGAATTTCTATATTTTTCAAAACGTTGCCAGGAAACAAGGGTCGGAGCTACAGGGAAAGGCTGGGCACGCCAGGATTTTATTCCATGGAGGGCAGTAGGCAGTGCAGTGATCTCATGGAGGGGCAGGGTATCATAGGTAATATAGTAATATCAAAACAATGTCATTTGGACAGGTACATGAGGGGAATGATTTAGAGGGAGATGATTCATATGCCGGTAAATGGGAATAGTTCAGATGAACTAAAATGCACCATCCCTCCCCATGAAACACGGCAACCTTTGTCCGAAATTTGCGCCAGATACAGCACAAACAAATAAACTGCTTTTAAATGGCCCTTGGATATTTTGTTACCACTGAACTCTAGCCTTGAAATGAGGGGATTTGCCTGTCATATTCATTGGTCATTTTTAATAACAGTCCCTGATCATTGAAGTGTTTATTTCAGTTTCTACGAGTGCCAGATTTGCACTGCATGATGGGAGATATGCTCTCTTGAACGACTTGATAAATAAGCATATAAATGAAGTCTGCGTGTGTGGCAGCTTTCTCTGTGCCGCTGTGTGGAAAGCCCAGACGGATGAGTTGGTCATTTACTCTCAGACCGACCTTGCTGTCTGGTCTGTGGGTTTGAATTCACATCTTCCTGTCACCTGGTCTGAAGCAGTTCATGACAAAACAAACTGCAGATTGAACAGAGCCACAGCTAGTGTTCACCGGCTGGAAATAATATTCCCCACTGGGCGAATGGCACAGAATATTAACACAACTTTTCCTTTCTTAGGTCTGAAGCTGCATTTTAATTTTCAGCATTATGTGTTATTATTTCAAATGTATGCCGGAGAGAGTTAATTAGCATTTCTAACCTGTGTTAATTAAGAAGAAAATAACAAATTAATGCATCTTCTCCTGCCGTGTTTACCAGCGTGGATAGAGCAGCAAGATGGAGTGAATGCTCATTGCTGATGAGATTAATTATGGATACTGAACCTTCGTTAACCCTTTAGAGTCCAACATTTGAAATAAAAAGAAAGGATCCTTATTTTACATCATGTCAAATGTAAAACATCGGGGTCAGATTTAATGAGATGAGAGTCACTCCTCATCTAGACCCATCACTGACCACACTGATAATGTAACTGCTTATCCAGACCCATCACTGACCACACTGATAATGTCACTGCTTATCCACACCCATCACTAACCACACTGATAATGTCACTGCTTATCCAAACCCATCACTGACCACACTGATAATGTAACTGCTTATCCAGACCCTTCATTGACCACACTGATAATGTCACTGCTTATCCAGACCCATCACTGACCACACTGATAATGTCACTGCTTATCCATACCCATCACTGACCACACTGATAATGTCACTGCTTATCCAGACCCATCACTGACCACACTGATAATGTCACTGCTTATCCATACACATCACTGACCATACTGATAATGTCACTGCTTATCCAGACCCATCACTGACCACACTGATAATGTCGCTGCTTATCCAAACCCTTCACTGACCACACTGATAATGTCACTGCTTATCCAGACCCATTAATGACCACACTGATAATGTTACTGCTTATCCAGACCCATCACTGACCACACTGATAATGTCACTGCTTATCCAGACCCATCACTGACCACACTGATAATATCACTGTTTATCCAGGGTGACTTGGACAGGTTGAGTGAGTGGGCAGATGCATGGCAGATGCAGTATGACGTAGATACATGTGGGGTTATCCACTTTGGCGGCGAAAACAAATAGGGAAATTATTATCTCAACGGTGTCAGATTCGGTAAAAGGAAAGAACCAGGGGCCACTGTCTAAGAATAAAGGGGAAGCCATTTAAAACGGAGGTGCAAAAAAAATAATCACCCAGATAGTTGTGACTTCGTGGAATTCTCTGCCACAGAAGACAGTGGAGTCCAATTCACTGGATGCATTTAAAAATGAGTTGGACATAGCTCTGGGGGCTAGTGGAATCAAGGGATACGGGGAGAAGGCAGGCACGGCTTACAGATTGTGGATGATCAGCCATGATCACAATGAATGGCGGTGCTGGCTCGAAGGGCCAAATGGCCACCTCCTGCACCTATTTATCTATGTTTCTATGTCTCTAATACCCGTTCACTATGTGTAGTCCATTTAATCGACCGGGGCATTTCACCGCAACCATCGTGTCGGCGGTCCACATACCACACAAAGCCAACGCCAAGGTGGCAGCGGATGAATTATACTCGGTCATGAACTCTCTTTAAGAACCAAACCCTATGGTACTGTTCATCATTTGCGATGAACTCAACCAATCTAGCCTCAGGAATGCACAGGTAACTAAAATCAACAACTCTCTCTCTCCCCCAGCCCACCCCCCTCGGCAGGGCATAAGCACGACCTAGTAAGTAGGCCTACACGACCAGTAAGTAGGCCTGCCGTTCCATTTGTCGCTCTCGTTTGTCATCCGATCATCTATTGGTGGTGCTCCTGCTGGCTTTCAGAAAGATTTAAGAACGAAGCACCAACGAAAAGAGCAACACAACAGTGGTCTGAGGAGACCGGGGGGTCTCCATTAGGTCTGCCCTCAGTCGATGAAGTGGAACTCTTATTAAGCTATTTGCAGTTGCACACAGCGAAGGCACAGTAATCGGTCCGATTGGATAAGCGTTGGGGAACATTGAGTCGTAATATAAAGGCGTATTATCAGGAAATCAACTCAATCGAAGACCGGGCTGCATACAAAGACTGTGACAAATCTCAATAATCAGCAGCTAATGGACGACGAAACAAATCTCCGTCATCAAACAATATAAATCTTTAATTTCAAAGGAGAATACAGATGCTGTAATCTTGAATAAAGAGACATAACTCAGCGGGTCATGCAGCATCCGTAGATGCAGCTGACGTAAGTTTTAGATTCGGGGCCATGAGACGGAGCAGAAGGCATCAATGATTAGAAAGTTGGAAAGTAAATGATGGGGCCGATCAATGGCAACATGTGAATGTTCCTGTGTAGCGTAGTGCGTGGCTGGGGATCAGAGTGAAGATGTTCCGTCTGCCTGGACGGGAGGACTGGATGAAGCTCATGACGGAACAGATGGGGAGTGAAGAGAGAGGTTCCACTGAATGGAATAGACAGAGAGCGGGTGGTGAACAGAGTGGCGTCACTTGGTGTTAAATGTTATCTGTTCATGTTTGGATCTGTCCTCGTCTGGGGTGGGAATCTGCAATAAAGGGATCAGGAATATGCACTTCCGTTTGCAGGGCAACGGGTCAGGAATGGAAATTCCATCCCCGATGCAAAGACGACCTCACAGTGAATAATAATTGCCTATGGGATCCATTTTACTCCAGAACGCCTTCCTGCATCATTTATCTTATCATATCATATCATATATATACAGCCGGAAACAGGCCTTTTCGGCCCTCCAAGTCCGTGCCGCCCAGCGATCCCCGTACATTAACACTATCCTACACCCACTAGGGACAATTTTTACATTTACCCAGCCAATTAACCTACATACCTGTACGTCTTTGGAGTGTGGGAGGAAACCGAAGATCTCGGAGAAAACCCCCGCAGGTCACGGGGAGAACGTACAAACTCCTTACAGTACAGCACCCGTAGTCAGGATCGAACCTGAGTCTCCGGCGCTGCATTCGCTGTAAAGCAGCAACTCTACCGCTGCGCTACCTTTATAGGTTCAAGGTGAATGTGGAAAAGATTAGTAGGAACCTGGTGGGTAACTTTTTCACGCAAAGGATGGTGGATGTATGGAACAAGCTGCCAGACTGTGCATGCACTCAATTTATTCCCCTCATACCTATTTCGCCTGTAGAGGTCACCTCTCAGGCCCCTGTGCTCCTGATTGATTACCAGCGGGAAAGACAGTCAGTTAGCGTGTTAGCTTTCTAGATAGCCAAATACCTGCATTGCTAGATAGCTTGAACGCTAGACAGATGGATGGTGTGATAGTGTGATAGCTGGATCTCTGCATAGCAAAGATAGTTAGCTAGTTGCGTAGGCAGCTCTTTGTGGAGTGCGGTCTCTCGCTCGCTCGCTCTCGGGGGGGGGGGGGGGTGAAAGGGAGAACGAGAGAGACCTATTTCGATCTAGCTAGATAGCTCATTAATCGCTATAAAACTTTCTTGCGATCCGGCTCGTGAGCTATCTACTCGTATAGCTGGCTAGATGCCTAGCTCACTAGCCATCTAGCAAAGCTTCATCAAGCTAAACCGCCATCTGGCCGCCAAAGCTACTGGCTAACAATCTAGTTATCTAGTTATCTATCTCTCTATCTCTCTAGCCCTCAGGCAAGTTAGTGACCTAGCTATGTTGCTACCAAAATAGTTAGCTCTTTACCTATCAATCAAGCTATCTCGAGAACTGGATTGCTAGCCAGCAGGATAGACTGCCAGACAGCGTGTGAGCTATCTCGATAGCAAGATAGCGAACTACCTAGATAGCTATCTACATGCAATGCTAGACAGCTGGAAAGCTGGATATCTGTATATCAGCTAGATAGCTGGGGATATTGATAGTAAATAGGTAGCTCTCTATCTAGGCAGCTATTTGAGGGGTGCGCTCTCTCTCTCTCTCTCTCTCTCTCTCTCTCTCTCTCTCTCTCTCCCTCTCTCTGTCCCTCTCTCTCCCTCTCTCCCCCCTCTCTCCCTCTCTCTCCCTCTCTCTCCCCTCTCTCTCCCCTCTCTCTCCCTCTCTCTTCCTCTCTCTCTCATCCTCTGTGGGCCTCGTGAGAGAGGGAGATCTTGTTGAGTGGGAACGATAGGTGAGCCATGATAGAATGCAGGAGTGGACTCGATGGGCCTTGGTGCACTAACTCTGCTGCTATGACTTTTGTACCCAGTGTTCTTTTTTAACAGTGCACTGCAGCATCCTCACACAGCGCACCCCAGTGGATGTACAGTGGCAATAGACTGTCACATCGCTCTCCCGTGGATGAACATCAGCAGCACACGGCAACATCCACACACAGCGCACCTCAGTGCATGTACAGTGGGAATGTACTGTCATAGCGCCCTCCCGTGGATGAACATCAGCAGCACACGGCAACATCCACACACAGCGCACCTCAGTGCATGTACAGTGGGAATGTACTGTCATAGCGCCCTCCCGTGGATGAACATCAGCAGCACACGGCAACATCCACACACAGCGCACCTCAGTGCACGTACAGTGGCAATATACTGTCACAGCGCCATCCCCTGGATGAACATCAACAGTACAATGCAACATCGAGGCACAACAGCCCTCACTGTCTGTACAATATAAATGCATCGCAGTATCAGCATTGCTTATGGTGGACCTTGAGTTCCCAATGCGAAAGACGCAAATAGTGGTAGTATGTTTAGAGTAATAAATTAGCCACGTAGAATGCTTGCTATATTTGACCGAGTCATTGAATATGAGTCAGATGTCAATATTCAACTTTAGAGAACTTTACTTCGGCCGCTTTTGCAGCATTGTGTACAGTTATGTTCGCTCTCGTACACGAAGGATATGGGCGCTTCGGAAATCGTGTTCAAGACGTTTACAAGAACATCGCCTGGAGCGTATGAACAACCAGACGTTGGACTGATTCATCGGAGATCGGGCAGTAACCTGATAGATCGATAGCAAATTGTGAGAGGCAAAGATATGGTAAACAGTCAGAACATTCCTCTCAAGATGGAAATATCAAGTATTGAAGGCCACCCCTTTATGGTGAAAGGGATGAAGTTTAAACGAGGTGTGCAGGGAAAGCAAGGGGCAGTGTGTGCATCGAACGCAATACCGCAGGTGGGCATTGGGTGATAAGGAATAGGAGTACAATTAGACCATTCGGCCAATCGTCTTATCCGCCAATCTTTTTCCCTCCAAACCCCATTCTCCTGCCTTCTCCCCATAACTTCTGATACCTGTATTAATCAAGAATCTTTCTGTCTACGCCTTTAAATATCCACTGACGTGACCTACACTGCCTGTTGTGGCAAATAATTCCACAAATTCATCACCTTCTGACTAAATAAATTTCTGATCATCTTCAAAAGAGAACGTAGATTAATTCTGAGGATATGATCTCTTGTCCGAGACGCTCCCACAAGTCGAAACATACTTTCCACATCCACTGGATCTAAACCATTCACATATCTGTATGTTTCAATGAGGTCCACCCTCATACTTCTAAACTCAGAGTGCAAGCCGGGAGCCGACAAACGCTCCCCATAGGTCAACTTATTGCTGGGATCATTCTTGCAAACCTCCTCTGGAACCTCCCCACAGCCAGCACATCTTTCCTTTCATATGGTGCCCAGAATTGCTCACAATATTCCAAATGCGGCCTTCCCAGCGCCTTGTATAGCCTCAACATTGCAGATAAAAAATTTGGGAATCCTTAACCAGCCTCCCAAGTCCCTTTGCACTACCGATTTATGCATTATTTCCCCACTTAGACAATAGTCTACGCCATTATTCCTACTACCAAATACTCCGCACTTTGCTACACTATATTCCATCTGCCACTTCTCTGCCCAATGCCCCCAACATGTCCAAGTCCTTCTGCAGAGTCCCTGCTTTCTCTAAACTACCTGCCCTTCCACCTCTTTTCGTAACATCCGCAAACTTGGCCACAAAGCCTTCAATCCCCTCGTCCAAATCATAATATAAAACGTGGAGTAGCGGACAAACACCGACCCTTGAAGATCTCCACTAGTTACTGTTGGCCAACGAGAAAAAAAATCCCCCTTTATTGCCACTCTTTGTCTTCTGCCATCCAGCCAACCAGTTATCCATGCTGGTATTTGCCCTTTGACACCGTGGGCTCTCATCTTCCTAAGCAGCCATCGTGCGACACCTTATCAAAGGATTTCTGAAAATCAAAGTAAACAACATCTACTGTCCCTCCTTTGGCTGTCTTGCTATTTACTTTTTCAAATAATCCCAGCAAATTTATCAAACACGACCTTCCCTTCACAAACCATGCCAACATATGCCTATTTCATCGAGCATTTATATGTACTCTGTCACATCATCATGTATAACGGGTCCTAAAATCTTCCCACCCACTCCACTGGTGTTGGAGGCAGATACAATAGTGATATTTAAGACAAGTTCAGATTTTCAGGTAATGAAGGGATATGCATTGTGAGAAGGCAGGTAAGGTTGGTCGTCTCATGTTCGGCACGGCTATTATTAGCCGAGTGTCCTGCCGTGCCTTGTACTTCGTGTAGGAAAGAAATGCAGATGCTGGTTTAAATCGAAGGTAGACACAAAATGCTGGTGTAACTCAACGAGACAGGCAGCATCTCTGGAGAGAAAGAATGGGTGACGTTTCGGGTCGAGACCCTTCTTTAGACTGATGTCAGAGAAGTCGGCGGGAAAGAGATAGAATTTTGTTGGAGACAGTGAGACTGGTGGGAGAACTGGGAAGGAGGAGGGGTTGGAGAGAGAGGGGAAGCAAGGGTTAATTGAAGTTATCTAAGTCAATGTTCATATCGCTGGTATGTTAGCTGCGCAAGCGAAATATGAGGTGCTGTTCCTCCAATTTGCGCTGGGCCTCACTCTAACAATGGAGGATGCCCAGGACAGAAAGTTCAGATTGGGAATGGGGAAGCGGGGGTGAGTTAAAGTGCTGAGCAACCGGGAATCAGGTAGGACTGTGTGGAGCTGTTCAGCGAAACGATCGTCGAGCTTGCGCTTGGTCTCGCCGATATCACTCCATCAGTACTATCCCACAGTATACCGTTACACCAGTACTACCCCACAGCGCGTCACTCCAGCAGTACTATCCAACAGTATACCATAACACAAGTACTACCCTACAGTGCGTCACTCCATCTGTACTATCCAACAGTATACCGTTACACCAGTACTACCCTACAGTGCGTCACTCCATCAGTACTATCCCACAGTATACCGTTACACCAGTACTACCCTACAGTGCGTCACTCCATCAGTACTATCCCACAGTATACCGTTACACCAGTACTACCCCACAGTGCGCCACTCCATCAGTACTATCCCACAGTATACCGTTACACCAGTACTACCCTACAGTGCGTCACTCCATCGGTACTATCCCACAGTATACCGTTACACCAGTAATACCCTACATTGCGTCACTCCATCAGGGCTACCGCAGGGTGTCACTACCAATTCCATCCCACATTATGTCATAACAATAGTACTACCGCATAGTTTGTGACTCCATCAGTACTACCCCAGAATGTGCCATTACATCAATAATACCCAACGTTATGTCACTCATCAATACTACTTCACAGTCTGTCACTCCATCAGTACTACATGTTACTCCATCAGTAGAACCCAAGAGCGTGTATGACACAGTATGTCATTCCATCATTTCTTCCCGACGGTGTTTAACTGTCAGTACCACCTTAAGTATGTAATTTCATCAGATCTACCCACAGTTTTTCACCCCTTCAATAATACCATCGAATGTATCACTATATCAGTACTACCCCAAAATATGCCAGTCCTTCACTACTACCCCAAAGGATGCTAATCCATAAGTATTATCGAACAGCGTGTCACTCCATCAGTACTACCACATCGTCGGTTACTCCATCATTACTGCACCACAACGTAGTACTAATGGAGGAACAAACGAGATGGTAGTACTGATGTCGTGGCACACTGTCGGATAGCATTCACAAAGACTCCTCACACCCCTGCAATAGTCTGTTTGAAATTCTACCATCGGGCAGACGATACAAGGCCTTCTACGCCCGCACCTCCAGACTCAGGAACAGCGTCATCCCGAGAGCAATAGCTGCTATGAACCGGTCCTGCTGAGCCGGATGGTCACATCGCACAGTGAACCGGCACAGACCTACTTGAACTTTATACTGTTTTAAAACTGTTTCAAATTTTGTTTCACTAGGTTGTATAAATTTAACAAACTAATTCATTGCATCATTCCCAATCTTGTTGTACTCCTGTACAATGACAATAGAGATATATGTTGCATTGTATTGTATTGTACATTCCAAAGACATACAAGTTTGCAGGTTAATTGGCTTGGTGTAAGTGCAAATTGACCTTAGTGTGTGTTAATGTGTGGGGATCGTTGGTCGGTGCGGACTCTGTGGGCCGAAGTGCATGTTTCCGCGTTGTATCTCTAAACTAAACTAAATATTCCCTTTGATGTACACATTATTTCGCTTTTTTTCTGCAAACTGGACTAATTTGTATCTCTCTCTCTCTCTTAATGCGGGATCCTGGACCTGAAATATTCGGTGCTATCCCATAGCATGCCATTGCATCAGTACTAGCAAATGGATAGTCATTCCATCAATACTATCCCACACTGCGTCATTCGATCAGTTCTCCCCCTCAAAGTGTCACTCCATCAGAACTACACTCTAATGTGTCATTACATCAGTCCTGCCCCATTTAGTTTCACACCATTAATACTATCCGACAGTGTGCCATGACATCAGTACGATCATATCGTTTCTTCCTCCATCAGTACTACCGCACACTGTGTCACTCTATCAGTAATACACCAAAATGTTCCACTCCATTAGTCCCTGCCCACAGTTTGTCACTTCACTAGTACTATCCCAAAGTGTATTGCTCCATATGTACTGCCCACATTGTGTCACTCCATCAATACTACCCCACTGGACATCACTCCATCAATACAAGCATACAGTGTGTTAGACGATCATTACTAGAACACACTATGTCACTCCATCAGTACAATCCCGGAGCGTGTCACTTCATTGGTACTACCGCACTGTATACCATTCCATCAATACAAACCCACAGTGTTTTTCAACATCAGTAGCACCTTGTGTATTATTCCATTAGTACTACCACACAGGGTGTCACTCTATCAGTACTATCCAACGGTGTGTCACTCCATCAGTACTACACAATGAGTCCTTCCATCAGTACTACCCCACAGTGCTTCAATCCACCAGTATTACTCTGGTACATGTCTATCCAACAGTGCTACACCGCAGGGTGTCACTCAATCAGTACTATTCCACAATATGCTATTGCGTCAGAACTGCCACATAGTGCGCCATTCCATCAGTACTACCTCAAAGTGTGTCACTCCAACAGCACTACCCACAGTGTACCACTGCATCAGTAATAAAATTTAGTTTGTTACTCCATCTGTAATACCCTGCATTGTGCCACTCCATCAGTGCCTCCCCACAGAGCATCGCACCATCAGGAATAACACTGGGGTTATCATCGCATCAGTACTACGCCAACGTGTGTCACTCCATCAGTACAATCCAGTGATTATCACTCCATCAGTATACCACGCAGCGTGTCACTCCATCAGTACTACCCCACAGTGTCAACCCATCACTACTTCCTCGCAGTGTCACTCCATTAGTATTCCCCACAGTGTGTCACTCCATCAGTCCTACCTCACTTTGTCACTCCAACAGTAATTCCCCACAGTTTCACTCTATTAGTATTTCCCCACAATGTCTCACTCCATTAGTACTACCCGATGTTTATCATTCAATCAGGACTATCCCAGTGTGTCACCCCATAAGTGCTGCCACAAATTGTGTCACTCCATCAGTATTGCCGCTCAGTGTGTCACTGCATTAGTACTACACCACAGTTTGTCATCACAATAGTACTACCGCTGAGTGTGTCACTCCGTCGGTGAAACCGCGCAGTGTCTCACTGCATTAATACAACTCCATGGTGCTGCACTCCATCAGCACTGCCCAACATCATGTCACTCCAGTGCAAACCTAGAACGTGTCACTCCATCAATGCTCCCCGCAATATGTTCTTCCATCAGTACTCCCCAAAGTGTTTCACAACATCAGGACTACCTCAAATCTGCCATTCCATCCGCAATACCCCACAGTGTGCTAACCCATCGCAGCGACTCCATAGTGTGTAATTCCATCACTATTTCACCACAATTTTTCATCGCAACAGTACTACCGCAGAGCGTGTCAGTCCATCAGTATTACCGTGTCACTCCAACAGAATGTGCTATTACATCCGTGCTACCCCACATTGTGTCATTCCATCAATACTCCGCAGTGTTACACTCCATCAGTATAACACTGGAGCCTGTCACTCCATCAGTACTACCCTACAATAAGTTATTCCATCAGTACTACACCACAGTGATGCACTCCATCAGTACTGCCTTAAGCTTGTTATTCCATTTTGTACAACCACGCAGACTCATTCAATTAGTATTACCCATCAGTGTAACTCTCCATCTGTACTGCCCCACCGTCAGTCCTTACCATTCCACAATGTGCAACCCGACAGTACCACCAAAGATTGGGTCAATACTTCAGTACTAGCCCACTGTGCGCCATTCTGTCCACACTACCACCAGTGTTTCATTCAATCAGCACTACACCGAAGTATCTCACTCCGTCAGTACAACCGCGCAGTGTGTCCGTCCATCAGTAATACGCACCGTGTGTCACTCCATCAGTACTGCTCCACAGCGTGTCACTCCATCAGTTTTACCCCACGGGATGTAGTTGCACACTGAAGTAGTACTGACGGAGTGACAAACTGCGTGGTAGTACTGATGCAATGACCTCACAATTTGTCACTAAATCAGTGCTATTCCACTGTGTGTCACTCCGTCAGTACTACTCCGCAGTTTGTCATAACAACAGTACTACACATTGTGCCACTCCATGAGTATTACCCGTAGTGTGTCACTGCATTAGTAGAGCCCCACGATGTATCATTCCATCAGAACAACTGCAAAGTGTGTCACTTCATCAGTACTACTGCAAATTTTGTCACTCCATCTGTACTAAACCACAGTATGTTAATCTACCCGTACTGCATTAACTGGGGTCACTCCATCAGTACTACAGCGCATTGTGTCACTCCATCAGTACTACCCCACATTGTGTCACTCCATCAGTACTACCCCACATTGTGTCACTCCATCAGTACTGCCCCACATTGTGTCACTCCATCAGTACTACCCCACATTGTGTCACTCCATCAGTGCACTGCCCAGTGCGTCACTCCATCAGTACTACTGCGCAGTAGTTCATTCTGCTGCTGGCCTTGCCGAGGCAGCGTGGTTTATAAATTGAGTCAATATAATGGAGGTTGCTTTGTGTGATGGTCTGGACAATTCGCAGCAATTTCTGGCGTTCTTGTATGGAGCTGTTCCCAAACCAAGCTGTGATGCATCTTGATAAAATACTTTCTATGCTGTATCTGTAGATGTTGGTGAGAGTTGTAGAGGGCACGCCGAACTAGCTAAGCCTGCCAAGGACATGGATGGGTGAAGTTCGGTTCGAGACCCTTCTTCAGACTGATTCTGGTGGGAAGCTGGAGAAGGCTGGAACAGCAGGACAACCGAGTTGAATGATGAGTGGGTGAATACCGTTTTCATAGTTAGGTGGTTGAGACCAGAGGTTAGAAGATAAAAGTTGCGAGATAAGGATTGAGCAGGTTGAAAATATAAAGAGAGATGAGGGAATATCGGTTGAAGGTGAGGTGGAGGGGATGAACAGGTGCGAGTCCGCGTGAAGAAAGAGAAAGAGCGAGGGAAAAGCGGGAAGTTGCACGTTAGTTACCTGGCATTTGCTAATGTTCATACCATTAGGTTGCAAGGTTCCCAAGCGGACTATGAAGTGGCGTTCTTTCTGTTTTAATGTAACCTCTCTGGCACTGGTGGAGGCCCAGGACAGAAAGGTCAGTCTGCGAGGGGGAGTTACAATGGTTTGCAACGGGGAGATACGGCAAGCCTTAGCAGAACGAGGGTAAGTGTTCGACAAAACGGTCGTCGAGTCTCCATTTCACCACGCCGATGTAAAGGAGGCCATATCTGGAACACCACATGCAGTAGATGAGATTAGAGGTGGTGCAGG
The DNA here is from genome assembly GCF_053455715.1 of Rhinoraja longicauda. Taxonomy (NCBI): domain Eukaryota; kingdom Metazoa; phylum Chordata; class Chondrichthyes; order Rajiformes; family Arhynchobatidae; genus Rhinoraja; species Rhinoraja longicauda. The sequence continues at coordinate 8,106,525 of NC_135995.1, forward strand.
TGAACATCTGTCGCAACTGGAAGGGCTATTGAAGTGTGAGGAAACGGGGTAGAGAGACATCCCATGGTGGCTAGCCGTTTTAACCGCATTTCCCAAGAAAGGCCTTGGAGAGAGAAGTGAGGGCGAGCAGGAGGAGTGTTGCGGAAAAGAGAGAGACAGATAGGGAGTACAGTGATGAAAGGAAGAGATAGCGGAGAAGACGAAAGAAGAGATGGAGGGAGAGTTAAGTAACAAAGGGAGAGTGGGAACATGAAAAGAGAGCGGAGTTCAGATCGCGTGGGTTGGCAAAACTGAGCGATGGAAGGGTCAGATAGATAGAAAGAAACGGAGGGATAAATGCAATGGGAGTGAGAAGGAGGGGGGGTTAGGAGAGAGAGGTTGACAGAGAGATGGCGGAGCTGAGAGGAAGAATAGAGATGGTAGGAGAGAGTGATAGTTCAGAGAGAGCGACAGCAGTAAGGATGGAGGGAGAGACAAAGGGAGGAGGGAGAGAGAAAGGGGGGGAGGGAGAGAGAAAGGGAGGAGGGAGAGAGAAAGGGAGGAGGGAGATGTGCCGGATCATTCGCTGTTTTATTTGGGTTTCGGACAATTCTGAAGCCACAATATTTCTGTTCTCTGAGTGTCGAGAGTCTTTGGGTCGTTCCTCCTCAGAGGTGACGAAGGCAGAGAATGTTATTGTCCCGGCGCAAAATCAGCCCCACTGCAGGCGAGCAAGGAGTGAATGGTTACCGGCCTCGCCGGGAGTGTGGGGGTGAGGTTGCAGTCAGTTAAGCCGCGATCATATTGAGAAGTGAAGCAGAGTGGAGGGGCCACTTTAGTGCGAGGTGATCTGTTGATCTAATTCCTCAACCTGTGGACAAATGTCGCCCAGTCCACCTTCAAACTGGGCACCAGAAGCATTGAGAGTGTCCCTGCAATTTGGGATTGCCTTAGTGAGTGAAGCGGATTGAAGGAAATCAGACAAACAACACAAGGCGGAGAGTTGGACCTGATGGAGTTTGGAACAATATTCCCTTTGCTGGAACAATGCCGCTCCCAATTTCCATCCCCCAGTATCGCCACAATTCCCACTCTTTGGAGTTTCTCAATCAATTCCCTGAATAAATCATGACCTGTCTCAGCAGGGATTTCACTTGGCTGATGTCATCTGTTTGCGAATAATTTCAAAATCTCTATTTTTAAACTCTGCTAAAACTTTACGGTCCCGGTGGTACGGAAAATGATATAAAATCTCCGGGAATGTTCTGCCCCAGCATTTCATTCCGAGAGATTACCGGTAGCTCACGGGGACACGTCGCTGGGTAGAGAACATGTGGGGAAAGTTTTTGGAATATTACGCCGTGGAGAAAATCTTGTACGTGATCATTGCTGCCGTTGGAGTCCCTGGTAAGTGAGCAGAACAATTCAAGTTTTATAACTCCGTCTGTTAACCGGTGTTGACCTGATTCTGATCGTGTTACAATATTCCCAACTGATGGACGTTGTACAAGAATATGTGAAGTACATCAATCCTCTCAGTGAAATATCTTTGAATTAACGCTGTGATTTTTCTCATTTTCAGACAGCCGAAACTAACCCTCTCTTTCTCCCACTGCCGGGACCCACTAGAATGTTGTTCATGCCTTCAGTGGGAACTTGCCCAGAGTTGTCCCAGTGCTCGGGACAGGCAGCTCTCCGGGACGGTGTGACTGGGAAGGTGTTTACATTGTGAAGTTCACTGTGTCTGAGTTATTGATCAGAGTGAACACCCGCTCCTGTGGACAAGTCACACTGTGGATTCTGTCACAGTCGGATTCCACCACCTATTGGTCAATAATTGGATCGATCTCCTGAACCAGTGGCCGCGGATCTACCGGCGTGTGTTGTTACCGCACTGAGCTCAGTGTGGAATGAATCCATTAACGGAGCCACTCTGCTGCCGGATCCTAAGTTGTCCCTGCCTTCCCTCTGGAACCCTTCTCGTCCCCATCAGATGCCGAGTTCCCAGAGCCCTGGTTAAACGCGGCCAATCACGGTTAAGTCTGTGAAACCGGCCCCATCAGAGACTGTGAGCGGCGTTAACTGTAGACAGGACCATTCCGCCTATTGTAGCGGGCGGCTGCTCGTTCCCTTCCCGCCCTTTACCCCGCCCTTCGCCTTATTTCCTCTCCACTGAAGCAGGCAGGTCGGGCACATTCGGAGCCGGGTTTGACATTGTTAAACCTGCAGCCGCGCACCGACTCCAACACTCCTGATCTTCAGCTGAAAGTGGAGCCGGTGTTCAGCCCCGGAGACCGTGTTCAGTAATGCCCAGTGTCCGCTCCCCTTCTCTTTCCGCAGTGAATTTAGTGGCGATTGTGATCCTGTCCCGGGGAAAGTGCGGCCTCTCCACTTGCACCACTCGCTACCTGGTGGCCATGGCAGCGGCCGATCTACTCACCCTGATCACAGAGGTCATTTTGGTTCAGATCCGATACCATTACTTTTATTGGAGTTTCGTGTCCATCACCCCTGTGTGCAGTGTTAACGAAGTACTGAGCTATTCAGCTACAGAATGTTCTGTCTGGTTCACCGTCACTTTCACCTTTGATCGCTTTGTCGCCATTTGTTGCCAGAAGCTGAAAACTGAATATTGCACCGGGAAAACTGCGGCTGCGGTTCTCGCAACAGCCGGCGTTCTGCTGTGTCTGAAAAACGTTCCCCGCTACTTCACACACGAACCCCTGACAACCATCGACAATGTCCCGTGGGGCTGTGACCTGGTGGACAGTGTTTACACTGACCCCGCGTGGGTGGCATTTGACTGGATCGACACGGTTTTAACTCCGTTCCTCCCTTTCGCTGTGATCCTGTTGCTCAACGCTCTGACAGTCCGGCACATTTTAGTGGCCAGTCGGGTCCGTCAGGGGCTGAGGGGTGAGAGCAAGGGGGAGAAGCGCAGTGACCCGGAGATGGAGAGCAGGAGGAGGTCTGTGGTTTTACTCTTCACCATCTCCGGCAGCTTCATCCTCCTGTGGCTGACATATGTTGTAAACTTCGTCTATTATCAGATCACAGGGACTGGGAATGATGGGAATGATTCCCAATATATCTTTAACTACGTCGGGTTTTTGCTGAGGAATCTCAGCTGCTGCACCAACACATTTATTTACGCGGCGACCCAGTCCAAATTCAGGGGGCAGGTGAAGAGCGCGGTGAAATATCCGCTCACCTCAGCGCTGCGGCTCATTAATATACCCGCGCCCTGAGCGCATCCCAGAGGGCGGCCGCAGTCTCTCCGCTCCGGGCTCCGGCTCCTCACATTCACCGCCGCATCTTCCAGCTGTCAGTCCCGGGCGGATGATCCCATCGCCGGCCCCTCTCCGGGACCCCCAGCCCCTCACATTCACCCAATCGCCCCGTTGCTCAAAGATGCAGATTAAGCAGAAAAAATAACACCATTGCATGTCA
>NC_135995.1:8110453-8133291 GCF_053455715.1 Rhinoraja longicauda
ATTCTTCCTCTCGGCTCCGCCATCTCTCTGTCAACCTCTCTCCTAACCCCCTCCTTCTCGCTCCCATTGCATTGATCCCTCGTTTCTTTCTAACTATCTGACCCTTCCATCGCTCCGTTTTTGCCAACCCACGCGATCTGAACTCCGCTCTCTTTTCATGTTCCCACTCTCCCTTTGTTACTTAACCCTCCCTCCATCTCTTCTTTCGTCTTCTCCGCTATCTCTTCCTTTCATCACTGTACTCCCTATCTGTCTCTCTCTTTTCCCCAACACTCCTCCTGCTCGCCCTCTCCAAAGCCTTTCTTGCGAAGTGCGGTTAAAACGGCTGGCCACCATGGGATGTCTCTCTACCCCGTTCCCTCACACTTCAATAGCCCTTCCAGGTGAGGCTGCTGTTCACATGCACCTCATCTAAACCCTTCTATTGCATGCGGTGTTCCAGATATGGTCTCCTTTGCATCGGCGTGGTCAAGTGGAGACTCAGGGACCGTTGCGGCCGAACACTTACCGTCGTTCCGTCAAGGCCTCCCGGATCTTCCCGTTGTAACTCGCCTTCCCACACTGACCTTTCTGTCCTTTGCTTCATCTATTGCCAGACTGAAGCTACATGCAAACTGAAAGAACGCCACTTCATTATTCCGCCCTTTGTGCCTTGCAACAATAGACAATAGACAATAGGTGCAGGAGGAGGCCATTCAGCCCTTCGAGCCAGCACCGCCATTCAATGCGATCATGGCTGATCAATCTCAATCAGTACCCCGTTCCTGCCTTCTCCCCATACCCCCTCACTCCGCTATCCTTAAGAGCTCTATCCAGCTCTCTCTTGAAAGCATCCAACGAACTGGCCTCCACTGCCTTCTGAGGCAGAGAATTCCACACCTTCACCACTCTCTGACTGAAAAAGTTCATCCTCATCTCCGTTCTAAATGGCCTACCCCTTATTCTTAAACTGTGGCCCCTTGTTCTGGACTCCCCCAACATTGGGAACATGTTTCCTGCCTCTAATGTGTTCAATCCCCTAATTATCTTATATGTTTCAATAAGATCCCCCCTCATCCTTCTAAATTCCAGTGTATACAAGCCTAATGGCTACAGCCTTTCAACATACGACAGTCCCGCCATTCCGGGAATTAACCTAGTGAACCTACGCTGCACGCCTCAATAGCAAGAATATCCTTCCTCAAATCTGGAGGGCAAAAAACTGCACACAGTACTCCATGTGCGGTCTCACCAGGGCCCGGTCCAACTGTAGAAGGACCTCTTTGCTCCTATACTCAACTCTTCTTGTTATGAAGGCCAACATTCCAATGGGCTTTCTTCACTGCCTGCTGTACCTGCATGCTTCCTTTCAGTGACTGATGCACTAGGATACCAGATCTCGTTGAACATCCCCTCTTCCTAACTTGACACCATTCAGATAATAATCTGCCTTTCTATTCTTACTTCCAAAGTGAATAACCTCACACTTATCTACATTAAACTGCATCTGCCATGTATCCGCCCACTCACACAACCTGTCCAAGTCACCCTGCAGCCTTATTGCATCTTCCTCACAATTCACTTACCCCAGCTTAGTATCATCTGCAAATTTGCTAATGGTACTTTTAATCCTTTCATCTAAGTCATTAATGTATATCGTAAATAGCTGGGGTCCCAGCACCGAACCTTGCGGTACCTCACTGGTCACTGCCTGCCATTCCGAAAGGGACCCATTTATCCCCACTCTTTGCTTTCTGTCTGTCAACCAATTTTCTATCCATGTCAGTACCCCACCCCCAATACAATGTGCTCTAATTTTGCCCACTAATCTCATATGTGGGACCTTGTCGAAGGCTTTCTGAAAGTCGAGGTACACCACATCCACTGACTCTCCCCTGTCAATTTTCCTAGTTACATCCTCAAAAAATTCCAGTAGATTTGTCAAGCATGATTTCCCCTTCGTAAATCCATGCTGACTCGAAATGATCCTGTTACTGCTATCCAAATGCTCTGCAATTTTGTCTTTTATAATTGACTCATAATGGAGTAACAAACAATATTTTACTACTGATGCAGTGGCACACCGTGGGTAGTGCTGGTGGAGTGATACACTTTGAGGTAGTACTGATGGAGTGACACACTATGTGGCGGTACTGACGCATTAGCATATTGTGGGATAGTACTGATTGTGTGACACCCTGCGGTGTAGTACTGTTGGATAGACATATACCAGAGTAATACTGGTGGATTGAAGCACTGTGGGGTAGTACTGATGGAAGGACTCATTGTGTAGTACTGATGAAGCGACACACCGTTGGATAGTACTGATAGAGTGACACCCTGTGTGGTAGTACTAATGGAATGATACACAACGTGGTACTGATGTTGAAAAACTGTGGGTGTGTATTGATGGAATGGTATACAGTGCGGTAGTACCGATGAGTGACACGCTCTGGGGTTGTACTGATGGAGTGACATAGTGTGTTCTAGTAATGATCGTCTAACACACTGTAGGCTTGTATTGATGGAGTGATAACCAGTGGGGTAGTGTTGATGGAGTGACACAATGTGGGTAGTACAGATGGAGCAATACACTTTGGGGTAGTACTAGTGAAGTGACAAACTGTGGCCGGGCACTGATGGAGTAAAACATTTTGGTGTATTACTGATGGAGTGACACAGTGTGCGGTAGTACTGATGGAGGAACAAACGATATGGTAGTACTGATGTCGTGGCACACTATGGGATAGTATTAATGGTGTGAAACTAAATGGGATACGACTGATGTAATGACACATTATAGGGTAGTTCTGATGGAGTGACACATTGAGGGGGAGAACTGATCGAATGACAAACTGTGGGATAGTACTGATGGAATGACTATCCATTTAGTAGTATGGATGCAATGGCATTCCATGGGATAGTTCCGAATGAATGACATGTTGTGATGCAGTAATGATGGAGTAACAGACGATATGGTAGTACTGATGGAGTGACACGCTGTGGGATAGTACTTATGGATTAGCATCCTGTGAGGTAGTACTGAAGGACTGGTACATTTTGAGTAGCACTGATGGAGTGACACATTAGATGGCATTACTGAAGGGGGGAAAAGCTGTGGGTAGTACGGATGAAATTACATACCTATGGTAGTACTGACAGTGTGAAACACCGTGTGGCAGAAATGATGGAATGACATACTGTGTCATACACGCTCTTGGGTTCTACTGATGGAGTAACATGTAGTATTGATGGAGTGACAGAATGTGAAGTAGTATTGATGAGTGACCTAACGTGGGGTATTATTGATGTAATGGCACAATCTGGGTTAGTACTGATGGAGTGACACACTATGCGGTAGTACTACTGTTATGACATAATGTGGGATGGAATTGGTAGTGACACCCTGCGGTAGCACTGATGGAGTGACGCACTGTAGGGTAGTACTGGTGTAATGGTATATTGTTGGATAGTACTGCTGGAGTGACGCACTGTAGGGTAGTACTGGTGTAATGGTATACTGTGGGATAGTACTGATGGAGTGATGAACTGTAGGGTAGTACTGGTGTAATGGTATATTGTTGGATAGTACTGCTGGAGTGAAGCGCTGTGGGGTAGTACTGGTGTAACGGTATACTGTGGGATAGCACTGCTTGAGTGATATCGGCGAGACCAAGCGCAAGCTCGACGATCGTTTCGCTGAACAGCTCCACACAGTCGTCTCCCGGTTGCTCAGCACTTTAACTCACCCCGCTCTCCCATTCCCAATCTGAACTTTCTGTCCTGGGCATCCTCCATTGTCAGAGTGAGGCCCAGCGCAAATTGAAGGAACAGCACCTCATACTTCGCCTGGGCAGTTAACATACCAGCGGTATGAACATTGACTTTATCTAACTTCAATAACCCTTGCTTCGCCTCTCTCTCCATCCCTCCTCCTTCCCAGTTTCTCCCACCAGTCTCACTGTCTCCAACAAAATTCTATCTCTTTCCCGCCGACCTCTTCGACATCAGTCTAAAGAAGGTTCTCGACCCGAAATGTCACCCATTCTTTCTCTCCAGAGGTGCTGCCTGTCTCGTTGAATTACACAGCATTTTGTGTCTACCTTCGATTTTAAACCAGCATCTGCATTTTTTTCCTACACGAAAGTACAAGGCACGGCAGGTCTTTTGGCTAATAATAGCTTGTGCCGAACATGAGAGGACCACCCTTACCTGCCTTCTCTCAATGTATATCCCTTCATTAACTGAAAATCTGAACTTGTCCTTAAATGTCACTATTGTCTCTGCCTCCAACAACACTGGAGTGGGTGGTAAGATTTTAGTACCCGTTATTCAGGATGATGTGACAGAGTATTTATAAGTGCACGATGAAATAGGCATAAGTGGGCATGGCTTTGTGAATGGAAGGTCGAGTTTGATAAATTTGCTGGAATTATTTGAAGACGTAAATAGCAAGACAGCCAAAGGAGTGTCAGTAGATGTTGTTTGCTTTGATTTTCAGAAAGCCTTTGACCAGGTGTCACAAGATGGCTGCTTAGGAAGATGAGAGCCCACGGTGTCAAAGGGCAGATACCATCATGGATAACTGGTTGGCTGGATGGCAGAAGACAAAGAGTGGCAATAAAGAGGGATTTTGGTTCTAGTTGGCTAACAGTAACTAGTGGAGATCTTCAAGGATCCGTGTTTGTCCGCTACTCCACGTTTTATATTATGATTTGGACGAGGGGATTGAAGGCTTTGTGGCAAAGTTTGCGGATGTTACGAAAAGAGGTGGAAGGGCAGGTAGTTTAGAGAAAGCAGGGACTCTGCAGAAGGACTTGGACATGTTGGGGGAATGGGCAGAGAAGTGGCAGATGGAATATAGTGTAGCAAAGTGGGGAAGTGTCTAAGTGGGGAAATAATCCATAAATCGGAAGTGCAAAAGGACTTGGGAGTGCTGGTTATCGTGTCGTATCTCCGTTCGTCCTACAGCCTAACACCGTGGAGTCGGCGGCCTCCAGCTGGGATCGACCTTGAAGACTCCGGTGGCAGGGCCTGGACTTGCCATCTCGGAGGCTTCGGCCGTGGGCCCTGCAGACCGCAACATCTGGAGTTCGCAGGTCCCTGGCTGGCGACCGGCTTTCGGGAGCTCCAGCCGTAGCAGCTTCGACCGCCCCGAAGCGCGAGGTTTGATCGACCCGCTCGCAGGCCCTTCATCGCCCTGCGTGGCTCGGTCGCGGCACTTCCATCACCCGGTGGGGGCTTAGGACCTTCATCGGACTGCTCGGCTCGACCTGGGACTTTCCATCGCCCGGTGCGCACTTCAAAAGTCGAGAGCCTCGATTCGCCTCCTGGCACCACGGGAGAAGAATGAGGAGGAGATAAGACTTTTCTTTGCCTTCCATCACAGTGAGAGTGCGCCTGGAGCAATCACGGTGATGGCTGTTTGTGTTAAATTTGTAATTGTGTGTGTCTTGTGTTCTTTATTGTCTACTGCCGGACCCTGACGTGAGAGTACGCTGGCGCTATTTGTTCGACCCGCTTCTCCGTCAGGACAAATCTTTTGTTCGTTTGTTTGTTTTTATGTCTTGACTGTTTTGTAAAGTGTCTTTGAGCAATTGGAAAAGCGCTATAAAAAATAAATGTTTATTATTATTATTATTATTGTTATTATTATTCCCAAATGTTATCTGCAAGTTGAATCGGTGAGAATGATCAGCCATGATCACATGGAATGGTGGTGCTGGCTCGAAGGGCCGAATGGCCTACTCCTGCACCTATTGTCTATTGTCTATTGTCTAATGGAAGCAAACTCATTGCCAGCATTTATTTCAAGAGGACTTGTACACAGAATCACGGATGTAATGTTGAGGCTATACAAGGCGCTGGGAAGGCCGCATTTGGAATATTGTGAGCAATTCTGGGCACCATATCAGAGGAAAGGTGTGCTGGCTCTGGAGAGGTTCCAGAGGAGGTTTACAACAATGATCCCAGCAATAAGTTAACCTATGGCGAGCGTTTGTCGGCTCCCGGCTTGCACTCGGAGTTTAGAGGGTGGACCTCATTGAAACATACAGATATGTGAATGGTTTAGATCCAGTGGATGTGCAAAGTATATTTCCACTTGTGGGAGCATCTCGGACAAGAGATAATTTCCTCAGAATTAATCTATGCTCTCTTTTGAAGTTGATCAGAAATGTATTTAGTCAGAAGGTGATGAATTTGTAGAATTATTTGCCACAACAGGCTGTGTAGGTCACGTCAGTGGATATTTAAAGGCGTAGACAGAAAGATTATTGATTAATACAGGTATCAGAAGTTATGGGGAGAAGGCAGGAGAATGGGGTTTGGAGGGCAAAAGATTGGCGGATAAGACGATTGGCCGAATGGTCTAATTCTACTTATATTCCTTATCACCCATGCGTTCTACTCCTATTCCTTATCACCCATGCGTTCAATGCACACACTGCCCCTTGCTTTCCCCGCATACCTCGTTTAAACTTCATCCCTTTCACCATAAAGGGGTGGCCTTCAATACTTGATATTTCCATCTTGAGAGGAATGTTCTGACTGTTTACCATATCTTTGCCTCTCACAATTTGCTATCGATCTATCAGGTTACTGCCCGATCTCCGATGAATCAGTCCAACGTCTGGTTGTTCATACGCTCCAGGCGATGTTCTTGTAAACGTCTTGAACACGATTTCCGAAGCGCCCATATCCTTCGTGTACGAGAGCGAACATAACTGTACACAATGCTGCAAAAGCGGCCGAAGTAAAGTTCTCTAAAGTTGAATATTGACATCTGACTCATATTCAATGAATCGGTCAAATATAGCAAGCATTCTACGTGGCTAATTTATTACTCTAAACATACTACTGTAGTGGGTGCGGTCACCGCGGTAATCAGGCCAGACGCCAGGTGAGTAATTAATAACTTTAATAACTGTATTACCTGTGGTATCAAACACCGCACTCAAGAAGAACTTGAGTCGACACACCCAAACCCTTTATAGTCCCAGACCACCTGACCCAAGGGGACTGACCCAGGAAGTGACCTAATCCCTCCCGTCCACTGAGCGCCGAGTGGAATGACCAAGGGAGTGGCCTAGCCCCCGGGTGCCGCCACAGGACCCCCCCAAGAACCGAACGCACGAAACGGACAGGGGGACGGATGAAACGGCCAGCCCGTGTGCGCGCCACGGCGGGCGCAGGAAGCAGAACCACCCCGCCAGGGGAAGGCACCCGCGGGAACTTCGGGAGTAAGGGCCGGGACGCGGGACGACCCCGAGGGCGAGGCTGCGCCAGTAGCACCTGCTGGCTAATGTCCACATGCGCCGGCTTCAGCCGTGAAAGAGAGACCGTCTCAGGACGACCCCCCATGTCCAACACGAAGGTGGCAGAGCCCCGCTCAAGCACTTTGAACGGTCCCTCATAAGGCCGCTGAAGGGGTGGCCGGTGGGCATCTCGACGCAGGAACACAAAAGGACAGTCCTGCAGGGCGGAAGGGACATGTGACCGCATCGAACCGTGGCGAGACGTCGGCACTGGCGCCAGCGAGCCCACTGTCTCCCGAAGGCGTTGCAGGGCGGCTGAGGGCTGTTCTGCCTGACCCTGGGCGGGGGGAACGAACTCTCCGGGCACCGTCAACGGAGCCCCGTAAACCAATTCCGCCGAGGAGGTGGCCAAGTCCTCCTTGGGGGCGGTGCGGACACCCAGTAAAACCCACGGCAACGCGTCAACCCAGTCCGGGCCAACGAGCCGGGCCTTCAGAGCGGCCTTGAGCTGGCGGTGGAAACGCTCCACCAGGCCGTTCGCCTGCGGATGGTACGCTGTGGTGCGGTGCAGGTTAACCCCCAGCAGTTGGGCCATGGATGACCACAGCTCGGAGGTGAATTGTGGCCCCCTGTCGGACGTAATATGGAGCGGAACCCCAAATCTGGCAATCCAATTTGCCGCCAATGCACGGGCACAAGTAGAGGCACACGTGTCCGGCAGTGGAACTGCCTCCGGCCACCGCGTGAAACGGTCCACCATTGTCAGGAGGTAGGTGAAACCCCGAGAAGGCGGCAGCGGCCCCACGATGTCCACATGGATGTGGTCAAAACGGTGGCGAGGGACGGGGAAACTCCTGGAGCGGCGCACGCACATGCCGCTGTACCTTTGAGGTTTGGCACGGGATGCAGGTGCGCACCCAATGCCCAACCTGCTTGCGTAACCCGTGCCAAACGAAACGGGAAGCCACGAGGGTCGTCGTCGCCCGAATGGAAGGGTGGGACAGCCCGTGGAGCACCTCGAACACCCGGCGTCGCCAGGCAACAGGCACGATTGGGCGTGGCTGCCCGGTGGACACATCGCAAAGCAGTGTCGCGCCCCCAGTGCCACAGGGAACGTCCTCCAACCTGAGGCCCGAAACGGCGGTACGGTAGGCGGACATCTCGTTATCGGACAGCTGGGCCGCCGCCAGGGCTGAGTAGTCGATTCCATCAGCCACTTGCAGGACGGCGTGGACCGCGGGTCGAGACAAGGCGTCGGCCACCCGGTTGTCTTTACCCCCGCTGAAACGGATGGAGGTAGTAAATTCCGAGATGTAAGCCAGCTGCCGCTGCTGGCGAGCTGACCACGGGTCGGACACCTTGGCGAAAGCGAAAGTAAGGGACTTGTGGTCCGTGTACGCGGTGAAAGTCCGCCCCTCGAGAAAATAGCGGAAGTGGCGGACCGCAAGGTAAAGGGCAAGGAGCTCGCGGTCAAAGGCACTGTAGTTCCGCTGTGCGCCGCTGAGGTGCCTACTGAAGAAGGCCAGAGGCTTCCAACACCCATCCGTGTGCTGTTCGAGCACCGCCCCAACCGCTACTTCTGAAGCGTCGAACGTCAGGCTGGTTGGTGCATCAACCCGTGGATGCACGAGCATCGTGGCCGCAGCCAGGGCTTCCTTGGCGTGTTGGAACGCCGCCACCGCATCGTCGGTCCATTCGATCTCCCTGCGCTTGCCCGCCATGAGATGGAAAAGCGGGCGCATGATCCGGGCTGCAGATGGCACAAATCGGTGGTAAAAGGCCACCATTCCCACGAAACTCCTGCAGGCCCTTCACGGTGGTCGGGCGTGGAAACTGGCGCACCGCGTCCACCTTGTTGGGGAGCGGCAGCGCACCGTGCGTGGTCACGTGGTGGCCCAGGAATTCGATGGATGCCACCCCGAAACGGCATTTGGTGATGTTGATGGCCAGCCCATGATCGCTAAGGCGCGGGCATAGCTGGCGGAGATGGGCAGCATGCTCCTGTCTCGAGCGGCTCGCCACCAATATGTCATCAAGGTACACGAATACGAATTCCAAGCCACGGCACACGCAGTCCATAATTCGCTGAAAGGCTTGCGCAGCGTTCTTGAGTCCGAACGGCATGCTGAGGAATTCAAATAGGCCAAATGGCGTCACGATTGCCGTCTTGGGGACGTCGTCGGGGTGGACTGGAATTTGGTTATAGCCACGCACCAGGTCGACCTTGGAAAATACCGTGGCCCCAGCCAGGTGGGCATTAAAATCCTGGATGTGAGGGACCGGATACCTGTCGGCGATTGTGGCATCGTTTAAGCCGGCGGTAATCTCCGCAAGGACGCCAACCACCGTCTGCCTTGGGGACCATATGTAGCGGGGACGCCCACGGGCTGTCTGAACGGCGCACGACCCCCAGTGACTCCATAAGGCGGAACTCCTCCCGAGCGAGACGGAGCTTGTCCGGTGGAAGACGCCGTGCCCGGGCGTACAAGGGCGGGCCAGTAGTCGTTATATGATGCACCACCCCATGCTTCGGGGCGGCGGAGTGGAACTGGGGGTCCAGAATATCGGGGAATTCGGCCAGAATTCGTGAGAACACAGCGTCCACGGACGACAGGGGCCCATCAGGACGCACGACCGGGTCGCCCAAGCGGAGGAAAATGGGCTGCAGAGTGACGGAGTGCACTAAACGCTGCCGCTTAACGTCCACGAGCAGGGAATGTGCCCGTAGGAAATCTGCACCCAACAGAGAGATAGAGAGAGAGAGAGAGAGAGAGAGAGAGAGAGAGAGAGAGAGAGAGAGAGAGAGAGAGAGAGAGAGAGAGAGAGAGAGAGAGAGAGAGAGAGAGAGAGAGAGAGAGAGAGAGAGAGAGAGAGAGAGAGAGAGGAGAGAGAGAGAGAGAGAGAGAGAGAGAGAGAGAGAGAGAGAGAGAGAGAGAGAGAGAGAGAGAGAGAGAGAGAGAGAGAGAGAGAGAGAGAGAGAGAGAGAGAGAGAGAGAGAGAGAGAGAGAGAGAGAGAGAGAGAGAGAGAGAGAGAGAGAGAGAGAGAGAGAGAGAGAGAGAGAGGAGAGAGAGAGAGACCCAGTGGTCCCCAGTGCGGAGGGGGCTGGGTGGGTGAGAATGAGGGGGTAGAAACTGAAATAAACACTTCAATGATCAGGGACTGTCATTAAAAATGATCAATATATATGACATGCAATGGTGTTATTTTTTCTGCTTAATCTGCATCTTTGAGCAACGGGGCGATTGGGTGAATGTGAGGGGCTGGGGGGTCCCGGAGAGGGGCCGGCGATGGGGATCATCCGCTCGGGACTGACAGCTGGAAGATGCGGCGGTGAATGTGAGGAGCCGGAGCCCGGAGCGGAGAGACTGCGGCCGCCCTCTGGGATGCGGTCAGGGCGCGGGTTTATTAATGAGCCGCAGCGCTGAGGTGAGCGGATATTTCACCGCGCTCTTCACCTGCCTCCTGAATTTGGACTGGGTCGCCGCGTAAATAAATGTGTTGGTGCAGCAGCTGAGATTCCTCAGCAAAAACCCGACGTAGTTAAAGATATATTGGGAATCATTCCCATCATTCCCAGTCCCTGTGATCTGATAATATACGAAGTTTACAACATATGTCAGCCACAGGAGGATGAAGCTGCCGGAGATGGTGAAGAGTAAAACCACAGACCTCCTCCTGCTCTCCATCTCCGGGTCACTGCGCTTCTCCCCCTTGCTCTCACCCCTCAGCCCCTGACGGACCAGACTGGCCACTAAAATGTGCCGGACTGTCAGAGCGTTGAGCAACAGGATCACCGCGAAAGGGAGGAACGGAGTTAAAACCGTCTCCATCCAGTCAAATGCCACCCACGCGGGGTCAGTGTAAACACTGTCCACCAGGTCACAGCCCCACGGGACATTGTCGATGGTTGTCAGGGGTTCGTGTGTGAAGTAGCGGGGAACGTTTTTCAGACACATGAGAACGCCGGCTGTTGCGAGAACCGCAGCCGCAGTTTTCCCGGTGCAATATTCAGTTTTCAGCTTCTGGCAACAAATGGCGACAAAGCGATCAAAGGTGAAAGTGACGGTGAACCAGACAGAACATTCTGTAGCTGAATAGCTCAGTACTTCGTTAACACTGCACACAGGGGTGATGGACACGAAACTCCAATAAAACTAATGGTATCGGATCTGAACCAAAATGACCTCTGTGATCAGGGTGAGTAGATCGGCCGCTGCCATGGCCACCAGGTAGCGAGTGGTGCAGGGGTAGAGGCCGCACTTTCCCCGGGACAGGATCACAATCGCCACTAAATTCACTGCGGAAAGAGAAGGGGAGCGGACACTGGGCATTACTGAACACGGTCTCCGGGGCTGAACACCGGCCCCACTTTCAGCTGAAGATCAGGAGTGTTGGAGTCGGTGCGCAGCTGCAGGTTTAACAATGTCAAACCCGGCTCCGAATGTGCCCGACCTGCCTGCTTCAGTGGAGAGGAGATAAGGCGACGGGCGGGGTAAAGGGCGGGGAGGGAGCGAGCAGCCGCCCGCTACAATAGGCGGAACGGTCCTGTCTACAGTTAACGCCGCTCACAGTCTCTGATGGGGCCGGTTTCACAGACTTAACCGTGATCGGCCGCGTTTAATCAGGGCTCTGGGAACTCGGCATCTGATGGGGACGAGAAGGGTTCCAGAGGGAAGGCAGGGACTACTTAGGATCCGGCAGCAGAGTGGCTCCGTTAATGGATTCATTCCACACTGAGCTCAGTGCGGTAACAACACACGCCGGTAGATCCGCGGCCACTGGTTCAGGAGATCGATCCAATTATTGACCAATAGGTGGTGGAATCCGACTGTGACAGAATCCACAGTGAGACTTGTCCACAGGAGCGGGTGTTCACTCTGATCAATAACTCAGACACAGTGAACTTCACAATGTAAACCTCTTCCCAGTCACACCGTCCCGGAGAGCTGCCTGTCCCGAGCACTGGGACAACCCTGGGCAAGTTCCCACTGAAGGCATGAACAACATTCTAGTGGGTCCCGGCAGTGGGAGAAAGAGAGGGTTAGTTTCGGCTGTCTGAAAATGAGAAAAATCACAGCGTTAATTCAAAGATATTTCACTGAGAGGATTGATGTACTTCACATATTCTTGTACAACGTCCATCAGTTGGGAATATTGTAACACGATCAGAATCAGGTCAACACCGGTTAACAGACGGAGTTTTAAAACTTGAATCGTTCTGCTCACTTACCAGGGACTCCAACGGCAGCAATGATCACGTACAAGATTTTCTCCACGGCGTAATATTCCAAAAACTTTCCCCACATGTTCTCTACCCAGCGACGTGTCCCGTGAGCTACCGGTAATCTCTCGGAATGAAATGCTGGGGCAGAACATTCCCGGATATTTTATATCATTTTCCGTACCACCGGGACCGTAAAGTTTTAACAGAGTTTAAAAATAGATATTTTGAAGTGATTCGCAAACAGATGACATCAGCCAAGTGAAATCCCTGCTGAGACAGGTCGTGATTTATTCAGGGAATTGATTGAGAAACTCCAAAGAGTGGGAATTGTGGCGATACTGGGGGATGGAAATTGGGAGCGGCATTGTTCAAACAAAGGGAATATTGTTTCAAACTCCATCAGGTCCAACTCTCCCCCTCGTGTTGTTTGTCTGATTTCCTTCAATCCGCTTTCACTCACTAAGGCAATCCCAAATTGCAGGGACACTCTCAATGCTTCTGGTGCCCAGTTTGAAGGTGGACTGGGCGACATTTGTCCACAGGTTGAGGAATTAGATCAACAGATCACCTCGCACTAAAGTGGCCCCTCCACTCTGCTTCACCTCTCAATATGATCGCGGCTTAACTGACTGCAACCTCACCCCCACACTCCCGGCGAGGCCGGTAACCATTCACTCCTTGGCTCGCCTGCAGTGGGGCTGATTTTGCGCCGGGACAATAACATTCTCTGCCTTCGTCACTCTGAGGAGGAACGACCCAAAGACTCACGACACTCAGAGAACAGAAATATTGTGGCTTCAGAATTGTCCGAAACCCAATAAAACAGCGAATGATCAGGCACATCTCCCTCCTCCCTTTCTCTCTCCCTCCTCCCTTTCTCTCTCCCTCCTCCCTTTTTCTCTCCCTCCTCCTTTTCTCTCTCCCTCCATCCTTACTGCTGTCGCTCTCTCTGAACTATCACTCTCTCCTGCCATCTCTATTCTTCCTCTCGGCTCCGCCATCTCTGTCAACCTCTCTCCTAACCCCCCCTCCTTCTCGCTCCCATTGCATTGATCCCTCCGTTTCTTTCTAACTATCTGACCCTTCCATCGCTCCGTTTTGCCAACCCACGCGATCTGAACTCCGCTCTCTTTTCATGTTCCCACTCTTCCTTTGTTACTTAACCCTCCCTCCATCTCTTCTTTCGTCTTCTCCGCTATCTCTTCCTTTCATCACTGTACTCCCTATCTGTCTCTCTCTTTTCCCCAACACTCCTCCTGCTCGCCCTCTCCAAAGCCTTTCTTGCGAAGTGCGGTTAAAACGGCTGGCCACCATGGGATGTCTCTCTACCCCGTTCCCTCACACTTCAATAGCCCTTCCAGGTGAGGCTGCTGTTCACATGCACCTCATCTAAACCCTTCTATTGCATGCGGTGTTCCAGATATGGTCTCCTTTGCATCGGCGTGGTCAAGTGGAGACTCAGGGACCGTTGCGCCGAACACTTACCGTCGTTCCGTCAAGGCCTCCCGGATCTTCCCGTTGTAACTCGCCTTCCCACACTGACCTTTCTGTCCTTTGCTTCATCTATTGCCAGACTGAAGCTACATGCAAACTGAAAGAACGCCACTTCATATTCCGCCCTTTGTGCCTTGCAACAATAGACAATAGACAATAGGTGCAGGAGGAGGCCATTCAGCCCTTCGAGCCAGCACCGCCATTCAATGCGATCATGGCTGATCACTCTCAATCAGTACCCCGTTCCTGCCTTCTCCCCATACCCCCTCACTCCGCTATCCTTAAGAGCTCTATCCAGCTCTCTCTTGAAAGCATCCAACGAACTGGCCTCCACTGCCTTCTGAGGCAGAGAATTCCACACCTTCACCACTCTGACTGAAAAAGTTCTTCCTCATCTCCGTTCTAAATGGCCTACCCCTTATTCTTAAACTGTGGGCCCCTTGTTCTGGACTCCCCAACATTGGGAACATGTTTCCTGCCTCTAATGTGTTCAATCCCTAATTATCTTATATGTTTCAATAAGATCCCGCCTCATCCTTCTAAATTCCAGTGTATACAAGCCTAATGGCTACAGCCTTTCAACATACGACAGTCCCGCCATTCCGGGAATTAACCTAGTGAACCTACGCTGCACGCCCTCAATAGCAAGAATATCTTCCTCAAATTTGGAGGCAAAAACTGCACACAGTACTCCATGTGCGGTCTCACCAGGGCCCGTCCAACTGTTGAAGGACCTCTTTGCTCCTATACTCAACTCATCTTGTTATGAAGGCCAACATTCCAATGGCTTTCTTCACTGCCTGCTGTACCTGCATGCTTCCTTTCAGTGACTGATGCACTAGATACCCAGATCTCGTTGAACATCCCCTCTTCCTAACTTGACACCATTTAGATAATAATCTGCCTTTCTATTCTTACTTCCAAAGTGAATAACCTCACACTTATCTACATTAAACTGCATCTGCCATGTATCCGCCCACTCACACAACCTGTCCAAGTCACCCTGCAGCCTTATTGCATCTTCCTCACAATTCACACTACCCCCCAGCTTAGTATCATCTGCAAATTTGCTAATGGTACTTTTAATCCTTTCATCTAAGTCATTAATGTATATCGTAAATAGCTGGGGTCCCAGCACCGAACCTTGCGGTACCTCACTGGTCACTGCCTGCCATTCCGAAAGGGACCCATTTATCCCCACTCTTTGCTTTCTGTCTGTCAACCAATTTTCTATCCATGTCAGTACCCTACCCCCCAATACCATGTGCTCTAATTTTGCCCCACTAATCTCATATGTGGGACCTTGTCGAAGGCTTTCTGAAAGTCGAGGTACACCACATCCACTGACTCTCCCCTGTCAATTTTCCTAGTTACATCCTCAAAAAATTCCAGTAGATTTGTCAAGCATGATTTCCCCTTCATAAATCCATGCTGACTCGAAATGATCCTGTTACTTGCTATCCAAATGCTCAGCAATTTCGTCTTTTATAATTGACTCATAATGGAGTAACAAACAATATTTTATTACTGATGCAGTGGCACACCGTGGGTAGTGCTGGTGGAGTGATACACTTTGAGGTAGTACTGATGGAGTGACACACTATGTGGCGGTACTGACGCATTAGCATATTGTGGGATAGTACTGATTGTGTGGCACCCTGCGGTGTAGTACTGTTGGATAGACATATACCAGAGTAATACTGGTGGATTGAAGCACTGTGGGGTAGTACTGATGGAAGGACTCATTGTGTAGTACTGATGAAGCGACACACCGTTGGATAGTACTGATAGAGTGACACCCTGTGTGGTAGTACTAATGGAATGATACACAACGTGGTACTGATGTTGAAAAACTGTGGGTGTGTATTGATGAAATGGTATACAGTGCGGTAGTACCGATGAGTGACACGCTCTGGGGTTGTACTGATGGAGTGACATAGTGTGTTCTAGTAATGATCGTCTAACACACTGTAGGCTTGTATTGATGGAGTGATAACCAGTGGGGTAGTGTTGATGGAGTGACACAATGTGGGTAGTACAGATGGAGCAATACACTTTGGGGTAGTACTAGTGAAGTGACAAACTGTGGGCGGGCACTGATGGAGTAAAACATTTTGGTGTATTACTGATGGAGTGACAACAGTGTGCGGTAGTACTGATGGAGGAACAAACGATATGGTAGTACTGATGTCGTGGCACACTGTGGGATAGTATTAATGGTGTGAAACTAAATGGGATACGACTGATGTAATGACACATTATAGGGTAGTTCTGATGGAGTGACACATTGAGGGGGAGAACTGATCGAATGACAAACTGTGGGATAGTACTGATGGAATGACTATCCATTTAGTAGTATGGATGCAATGGCATTCCATGGGATAGTTCCGAATGAATGACATGTTGTGATGCAGTAATGATGGAGTAACAGACGATATGGTAGTACTGATGGAGTGACACGCTGTGGGATAGTACTTATGGATTAGCATCCTGTGAGGTAGTACTGAAGGACTGGTACATTTTGGGTAGCACTGATGGAGTGACACATTAGATGGCATTACTGAAGGGGGGGAAAAGCTGTGGGATAGTACTGATGGAATGACTATCCATTTAGTAGTATGGATGCAATGGCATTCCATGGGATAGTTCCGAATGAATGACATGTTGTGATGCAGTAATGATGGAGTAACAGACGATATGGTAGTACTGATGGAGTGACACGCTGTGGGATAGTACTTATGGATTAGCATCCTGTGAGGTAGTACTGAAGGACTGGTACATTTTGGTAGCACTGATGGAGTGACACATTAGATGGCATTACTGAAGGGGGGAAAAGCTGTGGGTAGTACGGATGAAATTACATACCTATGTTAGGTACTGACAGTGTGAAACACCGTGTGGCAGAAATGATGGAATGACATACTGTGTCATACACGCTCTTGGGTTCTACTGATGGAGTAACATGTAGTATGATGGATTGACAGAATGTGAAGTAGTATTGATGAGTGACCTAACGTGGGGTATTATTGATGTAATGGCACATTCTGGGATAGTACTGATGGGGTGACACACTATGCGGTAGTACTACTGTTATGACATAATGTGGGACGGAATTGGTAGTGACACCCTGCGGTAGCACTGATGGAGTGACGCACTGTAGGGTAGTACTGGTGTAATGGTATACTGTGGGATAGTACTGATGGAGTGATGAACTGTAGGGTAGTACTGGTGTAATGGTATATTGTTGGATAGTACTGCTGAGTGACGCGCTGTGGGTAGTACTGGTGTAACGGTATACTGTGGGATAGCACTGCTGGAGTGATATCGGCGAGACCAAGCGCAAGCTCGACGATCGTTTCGCTGAACAGCTCCACACAGTCGTACCTGATCTCCCGGTTGCTCAGCACTTTAACTCACCCCCGCTCCCCCATTCCCAATCTGAACTTTCTGTCCTGGGCATCCTCCATTGTCAGAGTGAAGCCCAGCGCAAATTGAAGGAACAGCACCTCATACTTCGCCTGGGCAGTTAACATACCAGCGGTATGAACATTGACTTATCTAACTTCAATTAACCCTTGCTTCGCCTCTCTCTCCATCCCTCCTCCTTCCCAGTTCTCCCACCAGTCTCACTGTCCTCCAACAAAATTCTATCTCTTTCCCGCCGACCTCTTCGACATCAGTCTAAAGAAGGTTCTCGACCCGAAATGTCACCCATTCTTTCTCTCCAGAGGTGCTGCCTGTCTCGTTGAATTACACCAGCCATTTGTGTCTACCTTCGATTTAAACCAGCATCTGCATTTTTTTCCTACACGAAGTACAAGGCACGGCAGGTCTTTTGGCTAATAATAGCTGTGCCGAACATGAGAGGACCACCCTTACCTGCCTTCTCTCAATGTATATCCCTTCATTAACTGAAAATCTGAACTTGTCTTAAATGTCACTATTGTATCTGCCTCCAACAACACTGGAGTGGGTGGTAAGATTTTAGGACCCGTTATACAGGATGATGTGGACAGAGTATTTATAAGTGCACGTTGAAATAGGCATAAGTGGGCATGGCTTTGTGAATGGAAGGGTCGAGATTGATAAATTTGCTGGAATTATTTGAAGACGTAAATAGCAAGACAGCCAAAGGAGTGTCAGTAGATGTTGTTTACTTTGATTTTCAGAAAGCCTTTGACCAGGTGTCACAAGATGGCTGCTTAGGAAGATGAGAGCCCACGGCGTCAAAGGGCAGATACCATCATGGATAACTGGTTGGCTGGATGGCAGAAGACAAAGAGTGGCAATAAAGAGGGATTTTGTTCTAGTTGGCTAACAGTAACTAGTGGAGATCTTCAAGGATCCGTGTTTGTCCGCTACTCCACGTTTTATATTATGATTTGGACGAGGGGATTGAAGGCTTTGTGGCAAAGTTTGCGTATGTTACGAAAAGAGGTGGAAGGGCAGGTAGTTTAGAGAAAGCAGGGACTCTGCAGAAAGACTTGGACATGTTGGGGGAATGGGCAGAGAAGTGGCAGATGGAATATAGTGTAGCAAAGTGGGGAAGTGTCTAAGTGGGGAAATAATCCATAAATCGGAAGTGCAAAGGGACTTGGGAGTGCTGGTTATCGTGTCGTATCTCCGTTCGTCCTACAGCCTAACACCGTGGAGTCGGCGGCCTCCAGCTGGGATCGACCTTGAAGACTCCGGTGGCAGGGCCTGGACTTGCCATCTCGGAGGCTTCGGCCGTGGGCCCTGCAGACCGCAACATCTGGAGTTCGCAGGTCCCTGGCTGGCGACCGGCTTTCTGGAGCTCCAGCCGTAGCAGCTTCGACCGCCCCGAAGCGCGAGGTTTGATCGACCCGCTCGCAGGCCCTTCATCGCCCTGCGTGGCTCGGTCGCGGCACTTCCCATCACCCGTGGGGGCTTAGGACCTTCATCGGCCTGCTCGGCTCGACCTGGGACTTTCCATCGCCCGGTGCGCACTTCAAAAGTCGAGAGCCTCGATCGCCTCCTGGCACCACGGGAGAAGAATGAGGAGGAGATAAGACTTTTCTTTGCCTTCCATCACAGTGAGAGTGCGCCTGGAGCAATCACTGTGATGGCTGTTTGTGTTAAAATTGTAATTGTGTGTCTTGTGTTCTTTATTGTCTACTGCCGGACTCACGTGAGAGTACGCTGGCGCTATTTGTTCGACGCTGCTCCGTCAGGACAAATCTTTTGTTTGTTTGTTTGTTTTTATGTCCTGACTGTTTTGTAAAGCGTCTTTGAGCATTTGGAAAAGCGCTATAAAAAATAAATGTTTATTAACATTATTATTATTATTATTATTATTATTCCCAAATTTTTTTATCTGCAAGTTGAATCGGTGAGAATGATCAGCCATGATCACATGGAATGGTGGTACTCGAAGGGCTGAATTGCCTACTCCTGCACCTATTGTCTATTGTCTATTGTCTAATGGAAGCAAACTCATTGCTTGCATTCATTTCAAGAGGACTTGTACACAGAAACACGGATTTAATTTTGAGGCTATACAAGGCGACGGGAAGGCCGCATTTGGAATATTGTGAGCAATTCTGGGCACCATATCAGAGGAAAGGTGTGCTGGCTCTGGAGAGGGTCCAGAGGAGGTTTACAAGAATGATCCCAGCAATAAGTTAACCTCTGGCGAGCGTTTGGTCGACTCCCGGATTGCACTCGGAGTTTAGAAGTATGAGGGTGGACCTCATTGAAACATACAAATATGTGAATGGTTTAGATCCAGTGGATGTGGAAAGTATGTTTCCACTTGTGGGAGCGTCTCGGACAAGAGATCATTTCCTCAGAATTAATCTACGTTCTCTTTTGAAGATGATCAGAAATTTAATTAGTCAGAAGGTGATGAATTTGTGGAATTATTTGCCACAACAGGCTGTGTGCGTCACGTCACTGGATATTTAAAGGCGTAGACAGAAAGATTCTGGATTAATACAGGTATCAGAAGTTATGGGGAGATGGTAGGAGAATGGGGTTGGAGGGAAAAAGCTTGGCGGATAAGGCGATTGGCCGAATGGTCTAATTCTACTCCTATTCCTTATCACCCAATGCCCACCTGCGGTATTGCGTTCGATGCACTTACTGCCCCTTGCTTTCCCCGCACACCTCGTTTAAACTTCATCCCTTTCACCATAAAGGGGTGGCCTTCATACTTGATATTTCCATCTTGACAAGAATGTTCTGACTGTTTACCATATATTTGCCTCTCATAATTTGCTATCGATCTATCAGGTTACTGCCCGAACTCCGATGAATCAATCCAACGTCTGGTTGTTCATACGCCCCAGGCGATGTTCTTGTAAATGCGTTGAACACGATTTCCGAAGCGCCATATCCTTCGTGTACGAGAGCGAACATAACTGTACACAATGCTGCAAAAGCGGCCGAAGTAAAGTTCTCTACAGTTGAATATTGACATCTGACTCATATTCAATGACTCGGTGCCTGCCTGCCACCCCGCGCCAACCTGAAGGGCCCAAACACTTGTCTTGCACTCAGCCCATAACAGATATTGATTAACCCATACATACATACATACTTATACGGAACAGGGATAAAGAATAAACAGGTGTCGTGCGTGTGTGTGCGCGCGCGTTATAAACAAGTGCTGTCTGTGAAAAAATCTTTATTGGTGTACGGTTCCTCCTAACATCCACCCATCCACCCACCCACCCACCGATCGATCAATCAATCAATCTTTGATTAATTCTTATTATTAATAATATTAATTATTATTACTATAGTATTATTATTGTATTTTACTACCCCCGGCACGTAGCTGAACCTCCAGGGCAGGAAGGAGAACTATCCGGCATTTGGAAGTGCTTCCGGGAAGTGTGTCTGATGTGTGTGGTCTGTGTGTGTCTGTCTGTGTGTGTGTCTGTGTGTGGGGTGTGTGTTTGGGTCTGTGTTTGAGTCTGTGTTTGGGTCTGTGTTTGGGTTTGTGTTTGGGTCTGTGTTTGGGTTTGTGTTTGATTTGTGTTTGGGTCTGTGTTTGGGTTTGTGTTTGTGTTTGGGTTGTGTCTGGTGTCTGGTGTCTGGTGTGGCGTTATAAACAAGTGCCGCGTGCTGTCTGTGGAAAGATCTTTATTGGTGTACGGTTGCTGTAATGTTAAATGCAGTGATGGCCTTGCATTAATGCAATATTACACCACCCTGGGATGTGAAATGCATTAAAAAATCATTGCAATAATCATGCAAAACCTCTCAAATGTTAAATACAAGTGATGCATCGCATTAGGATAACTTTGCAGGCTGCTGCAATGTTAAATGCAGTGATGGCCTTGCATTAAAGTCACCTAGCTACCCCCAATGGATGTAATATGCATTAAATTAATTGCAATAATTTTGCAAAACCTCTCAAATGTTAAATGCAACAAATGCATCGCATTAGGATGACTTTTCAGGCTGCTGCAATGTTAAGTGCAGTGATCGCCTTGCATTAACGAAATATTGCAACACCCTGCGATGTGAAATGCAATAATAATCCTGCAAAACCTTTCAAATGTTAAATGCGACTAATGCATCGTATTAGGATAACTTTGCAGGCTGCTGCATTGTTAAATGCAGCGCTGGCGTTGCATTAAAGCCATATTGCAACCTCCTGGGATGTTAAATGCAATAAAATTAATTGCAATAATTTTTGCAAAACCTCTCAAATGTTAAATGCAATTAATGCAACGCATTAGAACAACTTTGCAGGCTCCTGCAATGTTTAAATGCAGCGCAGGCCTTGCATTAAAGCAAAATTGCAGCTGTTCTGGGGTATTAAACGCATTAAAATCATTGTAATAATCATGCAAAATCTCTCAAATGTTCAATGCAACTAATGCATCGTATTATGATAACATTGCAGACTGCTGCAAAGTTAAATGCAGTGATGGCCTTGCATTAAAGAAATATTGCAGCCTCCTGGGATGTTTAATGCAATAAAATTAATTGCAATAATCATGCAAATCCACTCAAATGTTAAATGCAACTGATGCAACGCATTAAAATCTTTATTGGTGTACGGTTCCCTCCTGACATCCATCCACCTACCCACCGATCGATCAATCAATCAATCTTTGATTAATTCTTATTATTATTAATAATATTAATTATTATTACTATAGTATTATTATTGTATTTACTACCCCCGGCACGTAGCGCAACCTCCAGGGCAGGGAGGAGACTATCCGGCATTTGGAAGTGCTTCCGGGAAGTGTGTCTGATGTGTGTGGGTCTGTGTGTGTCTGTGTGTGTGTGGGTGTGTGTGTGGGTGTGTGTCTGTGTGTGGGTCTGTGTTTGGGTCTGTGTTTGAGTCTGTGTTTGGGTCTGTGTTTGGGTTGTGTTTGGGTTTGTTTTTGGGTTTGAGTTTGGGTTTGTGTTTGGGTTTGTGTTTGTGTTTGTGTCTGTGTTTGGTCTGTGTTTGGGTTTGTGTTTGTGTCTGTGTTTGGGTTTGTGTTTGGGTCTGTGTTTGGGTTTGTGTTTGTGTTTGTGTTTGGGTCTGTGTTTGGGTCTGTGTTTGGGTTTGTGTTTGTGTTTGTGTTTGGGTCTTTGTTTGGGTTTGTGTTTGGGTCTGTGTTTGGGTTTGTGTTTGGGTCTGTGTTTGGGTTGTGTTGGGGTCTGTGTTTGGGTTTGTGTTTGGGTCTGTGTTTGTGTTTGTGTTTGGGTCTGTGTTTGGGTCTGTGTTTGGGTCTGTGTTTGGGTTTGTGTTTGGGTCTGTGTTTGGGTCTGTGTTTGGGTCTGTGTTTGGGTTTGTGTTTGAGTCTGTGTTTGTGTTTGGGTTTGTGTTTGGGTCTGTGTTTGGGTTTGTGTTTGGGTTTGTGTTTGGGTTTGTGTTTGGGTCTGTGTTTGGGTTTGTGTTTGGGTTTGTGTTTGT